>NW_015505732.1:286410-290086 GCF_001515645.1 Sinocyclocheilus grahami
TTTGTTTTGGTTTTTCCGAAAAAAAAATAAAAATCATACATTTTCCCCTGATTTACAGAAGACACCCACTAAAATGTCATTCAGTGTAACAATTTTGTCAGGCATTTTAACAAAAAAAATCAATTTGTGACATTAAAAGACTAATTACTTTCACCCCAAATACTAATTAGTTGTAATTTTACATTTTCAAAATTGGCCACTATCCTAGGTTTTGCCCATTTGTGATTGTGTTTTACTAATTTAAAACACAATCAAATTTAATATGCTCCCTTATTCTTTTATATATTTTAATATGTACACGTCAGAACAAACATGTTTGAATGTTTACATAAACATTGTGTTACACTAAATCACAATGTAACATTATTTCAACCAAATTTTGACATTTTATTCTTCAAAAACGTATTAGAAACTTTAAAAGTAGACACTTTACTTACATTTAATGTGCTTTCTATGGACATAGAATCACTTTTGTAAATTTATTTTGATGCGGACATCTTAATGTCTTTGACCCGAATAGAAGTGTACAATTCTTAAATTTCTAAGAACGTGGTCCTTTTTATAACATTTTCTTTATAGAGGACACATTAACATCACTGACTCAACAGGTACTTTCTTGTCTTAACATTTATTTTGCAGTAAATGGTAGCAAAATTAAATTTAGATCATTGGGTGAACTATTCCTGCAATGCCCTGGACTCTGTCCAAAGTAGCGTTGACTCAGAAACTGGAGAAAACATCAGTGTGCTTTAAAGAGAGCTTTGCTTCAGGAGGATTTCCCTACAGTTAATGTACAAAATGTTGTTCTTCAATGAAAAGAGCCCACTAAAATGTCAAGTAAAAACATCAGAATGATACTGATGTAAATGCACACACACATAAAATGACGTTAGAGGAAGTCCATAAGTGTGTGAAAAGCAGGCTTCTAAAAATACAGTCGCATAAAGCCTTCAGGTGAACTACAGATGTAACAATATTTGCCCCAGTGTTTCTCAGCAGGATGTTTATGAATTAGAAATATGTTTCCATCACTTATCAAGTAAGGTCATGCCAGTTTTTGACAACAAATATTGTTTCAAAGAAACTTTACAGAAAACTGTTCTCGGGCCATGCAGTGAGTAAGCCAAATACATCTGTGGCAATAAATAAAGTTGCTACTGTATTTTTTACGGTAAAATTCCGGTAACCACAGCTGCCGTTTTTTTTACTGTAAATTGTTTACAGAATTTTTTTTACAGTGTACATATTTGTACCTAAAGGGTCAATTTCGGTAGCATAAAGGAACGTATTAGTACTTACAGTAAAGCGTACATATGTGACCCTGGACCACAAAACCAGTCATACACTCTAAAAAATCCTGGGTTATTTTTTTAACCCAAATGCTGGGTTGAGCCTTTTGGGTAATTTTTGGGGTTATTTTTTCAGTGTTTGGGTAGTTTTTGTGTTACCCAGCTCCTGGGTCAAATGTAACAACCCAGTGTTTGGGTTGCTTTGCAGCTCCTGGGTTAGACATAACAACCGATGTTGGGCTAGTTTTAGTGTTACTTAGATCCAGGGTCAGACGTAACCCAGCAGTTGAGTTATTTATCGCGGGGATTTTGCGTCTTAACTTCACGAGAGAGCAGTTCTAAGCGCCATCGAATTGATGCATTCTTCGGTAAAATACAGGTTTGTGTAGATTTTATTTTATCTATAAAATCGTTACTGTTCTGTATATAGTTACATTTTATGCAGAGCAACATACAGGCGCGCGGTGTGAATCACCTTTAACGAGTATCGCGGTCTTTACATGTGATGGAAAAGCCTGATGCTTTGCATACAATAAACGATTTTATTCATAAAGATACAGAATATAATACTTTGTTTGGATGTTAAAACATGTCCTCAGAGCTGTTTATTGTTTGTTCATCGGCAGGTTATGCAGTCACAGCATGTTTCGGCTATAGAGTGAAACGCAGGGCGGCGGTCCGTTAGCAGTTCCGCGCCGAATGTGCACGAGAACCAGCGCCGTTACGGTGGAAAAAGAATAACAGAGACTGGTCGATTACACGTGAATTACTTCTGTTTAATGTTGAATTTTTGTTTAAATATAGGCCATATATATAGCCTATTAAAAACGATATAAACAATGCTGTAAATGATAAATTAAAACAAAAAAATCATAGTTTGCCATAAATGTCTATAAGTACATTCAGCTGTACACTAACCATATTCCAAAGACAATAGAATTATGAAATTGCATAAAAATATATGTACTTTAGTCCTAATAAATAAAATAAATCAAAAAGAACAATCTGAATTCAACTAATTGCATTTAATATACATTTACACTGTGATATAATTTAGTGACAAACAACATGCAATAGTTGTTTGAAAACATGTATTCTATTATAGTATATTATTTTTATAAAAAGCATTCTTTTTTTAAAAGCAAGCTAAAATTTGACAAGGACAGTTAAGTCTTTAATGTCAGCTTTGTGGATATTAAGATTAGCTGAATACCGTTGACACTGTAAAAGACCCTGAATCCCAGTCTGTGGGAAAACACTGCTGGCTCATGTCTGCCTGTGCATACCACAAAACACATGCTCAAACCCTCCATCTGAATCTCTCCCAGCATGAGCCGGGCTTGTGCACTGTGCTCTGAGCTAAAAATAACCTACCCACATGGGCCGCACTGCACAGAAAGAAAGAGAGAGAGGGAAATCTGTTTGGAAACGTATCTAGAAAGCTACATTTAAGGAATTAAAAACAGAAGACAGACACATTGAAGAGTCAAAGGAAGCATCGGCTGATAAGAGCAGGTGCTCATGGATGTCCCAGTGTCCCAGTTTATGGCTAAACTGCTGATACTCTGAACAGCCAATCAGTGAAACATGGAGAGAGCTAGCATGATTCACTTTCCTCATCATTATGATCATTATAAACAATAGGTGTTTTTCCACACAAATGTGGAATTAGTGCTGGAACTAAAAATAGCTCCTTGTAGAACTATAATGAAATTACAATAAAATTATAACATAGTTTTTACACTGAGGACAAAGGAATGCAAGAACTTTATTTAAATGAGCTGACATGTGTATGTGACGTAATATAACCGTAACGGCTGAATGTAATGCGGCAGCAGTGAAGCTGACACAAGCAAAAACAGAGCACGACTCAACGATTTTGTGCACGTTCTTCATTCTTCTGCTTTGCTTTGCAAAAATACACTTGACAATGTTTTAAACTACAACCTAGTAATGAATGCTTTCATCAGGTTCAATTGCAGTGCTCACAGAAACACGGTGGTTGTAATGCAGATGAAGCTACATCAGTTGTATTGACCTATTATACTCTTCACAATCTCTGTAAAAGCCAGGGTGAAAATACACCGATGAATGGATTGTGTGAGCGCCTGTAAACCAATCTGAGCCCGGTTGCAGTCACACGGAGACCTGCATGTAATTACATTCAGTAGCCTGTTTATAATCCTGCTGCACTAGTTCTTTATGCAAGGATGAATTATTAGCTTTGTTGCTCGCTCATTCCATTATGCATCCTTTCTTTCTAGACTGCAACACTTTTTCAGCAGCCATGGTTTTAGAAGTATAAAGATAAAAACAAAACTGTTGATTTAAATATGATGAGTATGTATATAATAACAATATATTTATATGTATTGCAAAATATGTGT
>NW_015505732.1:290458-291565 GCF_001515645.1 Sinocyclocheilus grahami
ATATATATATATATATATATATATATACTGTATATATATATAGAAATATTTAAGTACCGGTAGTTTGAGAGCATAGAGAGGCTAACTGGCATGCTTTGCTTTCTTCAATTCTCAGACTGTTGGATATTTCTTTGCAGAATGATGGGTAATGCAGTTATTTGTCTATTTATTTTAATGTAGTTTTATAAGGAATTCTGCAGTTAAAAGAACAGTTCACCCAAAAATTAAAAATGGCTGAAAATGTACTCATCTCAACCCCATCTGACATGTAGATGAGTTTATTTCTTCATCAGATTTGGAGAAATTTAGCATTACATCACTTGCTCAGCAATGGCTCCTCTGCAGTGAATGGGTGCCGTCAGAATGAGAGTCCAAACAGCTGATAAAAACATCACAATAATCCACAACACAATCATCAATGAACATCTTGTGAAGCCAAAGCTGTGTGTTTGTAAGAAACAAATCAATAATTAGGGCATTTTAACTTTAAACCACTGGTGCTTAATCTGTGCATATTTCTCTTCTTTTTCACTGGAGAAAGCATTATTATGGATAGAGGATGGATTTGTTTCCTACAAACATGCAGCTTTTCACTACACAAGACGTTAATTGATGGACTGGAGTGGTGTAGATTACTTGTGGATTATTGTGATGTTTTTATCAGCTGTTTGGACTCTCATTCTGACGGCACCCATTCACTGCAGAGGAGCCAATGGTGAGCAAGTGATGTAATGCTAAATTTCTCCAAATCAGTTTCCACGAACAAATAAACGCATCGACACCTTGGATGGCTTAAGGCTAAGTACATTTATAGCTAATTTTAATTTTTGGGCTGAACTAAACATGACTATTTTCAAATAATAATAATAATATAAAAATATATGGGCTGATGACTTCAACAAAAGCATATACCATCAGTTAACAACCTTGAAGCTAACAGAAGGTCTGTCTTTAATTGCTAATTAAGTTATTGTTAAAAATAAATTCCCCTGGATTTTTACTTCCACAACCCAACTGTTACAATCTATTCACTAACATCTTTTAGCAATCCTTTTATCCTTCCATGTAATGCCAAAGATTCGCCTCTGGCTGTATTTCCCAAATCTA
>NW_015505732.1:296770-341899 GCF_001515645.1 Sinocyclocheilus grahami
GGGGGGGGGGGGGGGGAGTTAATTGAAAACAGTCTTTATTATTGCAGTTTTTGACAGTATCCAACAAAGAGGTCAGCCCTGCTATTTCTTTCTGGGCAACAACAGTCTCCGCAGACCTAATTTTCCTTCACATTTTGTTATTATTATTTCCCTCCTCTCTTTGTAGCTTAAACATGGACAATGCATGTTTCTAAATGACCTCTCGGGGGAGTTAATTGAAAACAGTCTTTATTATTGCAGTTTTTGACAGTATCCAACAAAGAGGTCAGCCCTGCTATTTCTTTCTGGGCAACAACAGTCTCCGCAGACCTAATTTTCCTTCACATTTTGTTATTATTATTTCCCTCCTCTCTTTGTAGCTTAAACATGGACAATGCATGTTTCTAAATGACCTCTCCTGTTTATTCTACGTTGGTCTCTGTGAGTGCTTGGGATCTGAGTTTCCTTGCATTGTGCTGGTTGTGGGTGAGACTGATGCGGATAAGAACCCTGAGGGCACGGCTGCGCTCCCGAGGGTTCCCGTTTCACAATGGAGAGGGACATAGCTGAAGAAAGACAGGAAGAGGAAAGGCCTAGCAGAGCTAGAAATAAGAACCTGTCGTAGGAGCTAGCAGGTGTCATGTGCATTCATATGCACTAAACCAAAGCACACACACAACTATCTGTCAGATTATCTGGTAGCTACTAGATTTTTACATGGTTCAATGTAAATGTCAGTGGTCCTTGTCCATGCAAACCTGCCATCACAACTCCAAAGTGTAGAGTCTGGATATTCTGGTTGGATAGAGAGTCAAGAAAAACAGGTTTTAAAAAAAGTAATTAGACTTACATTGAAGGTGTGATCACAAAGAGAGTTTTCACACTGGTAGTTTAGTCTGAAACAAAGCACGGTTTGCATAAAAACAGGTATTGTGAAAGCTGTTGTGCAGACTGGGGATAATAACTGTAAGCTGCCTTCTCCTCTACATCTGTTTTATGTAGAGGACATCTGAATTAAGATATTTGAAAAGTTGCACAAAAAAAAAAAGTATTGTATAAAGGTGAAAGTGGACAACAAAAAAGTAAATGTGAGATAAACACTTCAGCAAACCATGGCAAACGTTTCACATGATAGTGCCTAAATGTTGTGACCAAAACATTTTATATTCCTCAGTAAAGCTGTGGCTTTTAGTTCGATTTTTTGTTGTTGTCCTTTTTCACCTTTGGAGTGTGAAGGCCTTTTTTGCAATTTCTTGGCAATTTGGATTATTGTGGCTTATGCACCTAGGGACAGATTTACTAACAGTTTACATCAGTGCAAAACCACTTTTGGCGTTAAAAACTACTGCCAGTATTTACATTAGACATGCAATGAAAAATTTGTGATGAAAAGGCTTGGACACATTTATTTTTGCAGCTGATCATATTACATATACATTTGTAGGAGTTTCCCTATTACGTGCAAAATTAATGGGAGGAAAGTGTTCAAAAGAATCACGTAAATCACATGATTTACTAAGGTTTGCAGTAGTCAGTTTACCAGTATTTAATGCACAAAAAGCATATTTTAAACCATTTTGTGTATGTGTCAATTACCCACTCCTGATTATCATTATCTCTGCTTGTTTGACATTTACTCAAAAAATGAAAAATAAAAAAATAAATAAATTGGTGACCCCACTGTGTTCCCTTTTAAGGGAACTTCGAACTGCGTCCTCTAGGGGTCGCTATGGGGAACGCCTCGACATGACCCGTGTCCGAAGCATACATTCAAAACAACAACAACACGTTGGCCGGCGACAGCCTATGACATCACTACCGGTGTGACTACAGTATAAAGAGGCGCCGGGAGAACACATCATCCTCTTCTTCATCTTCAAGTGACTGTTTTGTTTGAAGCTTGCATTCCGGTGGTAAGAACGATCTTTTCATCCCGTGTTATGGTGAGCACTAGCAAGACATTTAAGAGGTGTGTGGATCCGTGTCCTCGTTATCTGACACCTGATGACACGCATGATCTTTGCGTCGTTTGTTTGGGTGAAGAGCACGCACGCAATGTCCTCGAGGGGGCAATCTGTGTCCACTGCAAGCGTTTTTCGATGAAAAAGCTCCGCTCTCGTCTGTCTCTCTTTTTGAGGAAGGAGGGGCAGCCGTCTGCTCCCCGCGTTTCAGGACCCGCCGCTGCTGAGGCACGGAGAAGAATGAGTTTGTGGGGATCGCAGGCAGATCTGACGGATGAGTTTAAAGAGGGGCTTTCCCTCTCATGCTCGTCGGCCACGGACGAGGGTGAGCCGCTGGAGGATGATGATGTGATTTCCCTAACATCATCTGATCCAGCGGCCAGTGCTCTGCTGGGTTCTGCCCAGGAAGAGCAGGAGATGTCTGAAGGGGGCGAAGAAGTTGAGGCTGAGCCCTCCCAACCCTCCTGCCCTGCGTATGATGAGCTATTGGAGGTTATGGAACGCACCACGGCGAGACTTGCCGTGGAAGCACGCCAGGAAGATGGCACCACGAGGTCAACTCAACGAGCATTATCTTTCTGACCATAGCCCCCCAGCTAAAGTGAGCCTTTCTTTTCTTCCTGATCTCCATACGGTGATCGAGAAGGAATGGAGGAGGCCGTTTTCCTCCCGCATCCATAGGTTCCAGCATACGAGTTATGCCAACATCGAGGGGATGCGCGAAAGTGGCTATGAAAGGGTGCCCCCAATAGAAGAGACGCTGGCTAGCTATCTCTCTGTGGGTGAGACCCTCCTTGCCATCTAAGCACCTTCAGGATACATCTCGCTTAAATGGCAGGGCATACGCAGCAGCAGGTCAGGCTGTCGCCTGTATTGCACACGATGGCGGTGCTTCAGGTGTACCAGGCTGATCTGCTGAAAGACCTGGATAAAGGAGAGGGCCGCACCACGGATCTTTCTCTCTGTGCTACTAAGCAGGCCGCCTCTGCTATGGGCAGATCTATGGCGGCCATGGTGGTAATGGAGAGATATCTGTGGGTGAACCTGGCAGATATCGGGAAGAAAGAGAAGGGCTTTCTCCTCGATGCTCCGGTTTTGCCTTCCGAACTTTTAGGTACCTCCGTCGAGACGGTGATCGAGAAGTTTAGGGAGGCGAAGGTGCGCTCAGCAGCCTTCAAAACCTTAATTCCACGAAGGTCCAGGTCTGAGCCCAAACAATGCAGGGGTCCTGGCCCGTCTCGGTCTGAGGATCAGAGACAGGCACAGAAGGCTAGTGTCACGACTCGTGCCCCTTCCCCACCTGCGGTGTCCCTTAAAGCTTTGGTAGAGTTGGTGGTCTCGCCTGTGGTTTGGCATGCACTTCCCTCATCATGGTGGTGTGTGTGTACCATTCCCCATAGTGACCCCTAGAGGACGCAGTTTGAAGTTCCCTTGAAAGGGAACATCTCAGGTTAAGTATGTAACCATGGTTCCCCGAGTAGGGAACGAGACATGGTGTCCTCTAGTTTCCTTAGGCTTGTTTGAGATGCGCCTCGCCCCGCCTTGCCTGTAATGTAGGCAAGAGCAGGCGGCTGCAGTGAGAGGAGGAGTGAAATAAGCCCAGTCAAGACGGAGAGTTCTGACCTCTCGAAGTGAACAGAGACCTACGAGATCAAAGGCGGATATCGCGTTATTCTCACTCATGTGCTGTGCTGCTGATAAACATGATATAATTTCAGTTCTGTTGCTTTTATATGAAAATAAATATGATGAACAAGACACTCAAAGTGCTTGTTATTTAATTCCATACGAAAGGTGTATTTATCATCCATTTTTACTTTAATACAAACATGTATTTTAGATTTGTATAGAAATATGACAACAATCGCATAACGCAAAGATCACACTGTCATAGTGTTTGGGAACATCCATGCATAATTTAAATACATAACAGCATGGAACCAGATAAAAAATTTTAACATTTTAGAAGAGAACGCAGCATCACAGTTGTCTGGACCAATAAGCATTAAGTTGTGTCATCAGCCAGTCGTTTTCCATCATGCTTTTGATCAGTGCAGTCGGTGGAGAGCAACTGCGCTCGACTGCACAATTCGACACAGCCGCCTCGCCATCGCGAGAGTTTTTTGGCACACGTCAGCATGACATCAGAGCAAGTCGGCCGTAACTCGGACACATTTCTAACCGGCATGCATCTCACAGTGATCACCGGCGATCGGTTCTGTGCAGATTTTGCTCATCTCAAAACAAGCCTCTTGCCTTGCTTCGGACACAAGCTTCAGATGAAGAAGCGGATGACATGTTCTCCCAGCGCCACTTTATACTGTGGTCGCACCGGTAGTGACGTCATAGGTTGTCGCCGGCCAACGTGTTGTTGTTGTTTTGAATGTATGCTTCAGACACGGGTCACGTCGAGGCATTCCCCCATAACGACCCCTAGAGGACGCAGTGTCTCGTTCCCTACTCAGGGAACCATGGTAACATACAGTATGTAACCTGAGACCATCAAATGAGTATGAAACCATACCAAAGCTCCAGGACCCTGAACAATCACATATGGATGTGTTTAGTGTTAAAAACACCTTAGAAAAGTCAAGTCACATTTCACGGTCATAATCGAAACATTTCAATATCAGAAATTGTGCTTGAGGGCAAAAGATTTGCCAACACAGATTTTGACGAAAAGATAGCTAATTGGTTTGAAAGTGACATCTCTGTGAGTTGTGCTTCATACATTGCTACATTATTGACAATAGATTTTTTTGTTTGTTTGTTTGCTTGTTTTTGCCTGTGAAATTTTGTTGTCCACACCTTAATAACAGGTATCATTCATGTCTCTAGCACAAGTAGTGTGGGATGAGCTATGCACAGATTTTAATAATTGGGGGTTTGTTTCAGTTACACTTTATTTTGATGGTCCCCTTTAGACATTCTGCTGACAATAAGCTAATTTTCAACTACTGTACATGTGAACTAACTCCCATTAATCATTAGAGCATTAGGCTGATGATACATGGGTCAACTTTCTGAGCAATTTTGCCGGGCAACTTTTTTTGAGCAATGTTGCTTGGGCACTTTCCCATTGAGGATGGGTAACACATTTCTATCTGGATACTTTAGATTGGTCGTGGGCCCTGTGTTTCAGCTGGTTGCCTGTTGACAGCAACAGTGCCCAAAGTTGCCCAGCAACATTGCTCAAAATGTTGCCCCGTGTATCATCAGCCTTAGGTTAGGGTTAGGGTTAGTAGAATAAGTTCACATGTTTTTGCAAAGTTATTCATAGTCAGTAGAATATGTGTTGGGGAACCATCTAAATAAAGTGTTAGCAGACATTAAGCAGACAGTCAAAGATACTTATAGTCGCAAACTGCAAAGATACTTATAGTCGAGAAAATGTCTAAATGAGACCATCAAAATAAAGTGTTAGCTTAGTTTCAGTCCCCAACCCTAATTAACAATAATAGTAATGCCTTTAAGCGCTATGTAATCAACAACAATAGTGACAACAAGTGCTAAAGTTGGGAATGATGAATGTCTATGTGTGAGTGTGTTAACTTTCAGCTTTCCTACTGTTATTGATCTCTGTTAAAGCAGAACATAATCACTTCCTGACTGTGTGGTGGCATCCTGTGATGAAGGATGTTTGTGAATATTGTGCTGTGTGGCTCACCATCCTGTAGACTTCCTCTCTCAAGACTAAATGGGTCAAAATCCAGTAGGGATGTGTTTGTAAGTGCTCCGGCTTTTGAAAATCATTGAGACATTCATTGAAGAGCCATCAGCACAGCTCTGGATCACTGTCAATGCCATTCCATTTATATCGTAGCATTCCTGGAGCTCAAGTTAGGTACGCCAATGCCTCAGGTTTATATTTCTCAAGGATACACAGAATGTTCATTTATGTGTAGCAGACATTACCAAGTTATGGTAGAAGAGCCAACAACAGTTTCAAGAGTAAGTTAGTGTACAGAATCTAGATTCAATCAAACAATCAGTCAGTCAATCGATCAATATTTACTTACTTACTTATTTGGAGAGTGCATGAAAAGCACACGTGAACCCTTTCAATTTTGTTAGAAAAGCATCTGTTCTGGGTATGGGATTTTACAACAGGAAAAGAAGGGTCAAACTCATGAAGGCCTCATGAAAGCCAAAAAGCATGTGAATAATTTTGGCTTCCTGTCAGACACACAGACTCCATAAATTCGAGCAGAGGTGTCTGGTGTCGTGGCATCTCAGGGTTAAACATGCTGACCTCTAGATGGTGAATACTCAGACATTGACATAGATACAGACCAACGCCAAACAAAACACAGAAGAAAAGCAGATGCACTAATGAATCGAGGGTAATTCACCAAAAACGAAAAATTCTGTCTTCTGTCCGCAAAAGGAAAAGTCAGGCAGGATTACTCTACTCGTTTATTTTCTTTGAAAGCAAAGATTAAGCATAAAAAAAACATAACAAAGAGAAGAATTTTCATTTTTGGGTGAACTATTCCTTTAAGGAACAAACTTGTACAGTTTCAAAAGCACCCAATAAAAACCTTCCTCTTCACACTTTAAAACACAGTGCCATGCCAGCCATAGGTTTTGAAACCATGACAACAGAGCCCAATGACTTACGGTAACTGGCTGTTACACGGTGGGTTTACAGACACTTATACTGCATCACTGGCACCAGCTCTGCTATGGCAACCACAGCTGGGTAAAACACACAGCGGCAAATAACCCTCCGTCTATGACGACTGATGTGCTACAGCAGTGGTTCTCTAACTTGTCCTGGAGTACCCCCAGCCCTGCACATTTTGTATGTCTCCCTCATTTATCACACCTGATTCAACTCATCAGCTCATTAGTGGAGACTGCAAGACCTGAAGTGGGTGTGTCAGATATAGGGAGACATACAAAATGTGCAGTGCTGGGGGTACTTCATGGAGAGGTTTGAAAACCACTGGGCTACAGTGATTTAACGTCAACCGCTGACTCTTGCAGCTTTTCCAGTAATATACTCAATTATGCAACAAGTAGATGAATAGCAGGACAAGAACAACGTCGCTGAAAAATGGCCTGCCCAGAGAGAGCTGGTGCGTCAAATACATACAGCATCATTGACATCACTGAACACAGTTTACAAATCATGCACTATGGTAAAAGTGTTTTGAGGTCATAACCAGTGTTGAGGAAAGTTACTTTTAAAAGTAATTGATTACCATACTGCTTTACGCTTTAAAAAAAGTAACTACAGTAATTGCGTTAGTTAATTTTTATGAAAAGTAATGCATTACGTTACTTTTTACATAAAGAATTTTTGTGTTATCATTTAGCTATTGCAGTTTTGCGTACTATTCTTAGTTTGATATACTGATATTGAATCTGTTTTTGTGAAAGTGAATGAGTAAATGCATGTTCACATTTAGTCTAAAACTACAGTAACATCATGTTCAAACAACGTCTCTGCACTCACTCCTGATTTCTCTCAACATGGCAACCGGAGATCTGTCAGTCAATGCATGGAAAACAAAGTAACTGGAGTTACTTATTTGAAAAAGTAACTCGGATCATTTCTTGTAAATTAAAAAGTAATGCATTACTTTACTAGTTACTTGAAAAAAAGTAATCTGATTATGTAACTTGTGTTACTTGTAACATAGTATTGTATAAGGAACTGGGTAAACATTTGAATGTATTACTGCGTCTAGTGTTCGTTTCAGCTGGAAGCTGCACCCCTCTCATAATTATTTATAAAGTTACATCCAGTTCAAAGTCTTTTAATTACTTACACTAATTAAAACTATACACTATAGGGCTGTTACCAATCAACTTAAATCATTATCAGCAAACTCCATCTTACAAATCCATTTAAACTGCAATTACATAAATTCTGTTATGAGATTAATGCTTTAATGCTTTATAGAAATATAAAATGTTGGAAAAAATACTTTTATATGTGAAACTAAACCCACCAAAAGGTGGTGACAAGTCCTAATAAGTGAATCACAGAATCATTTTTTTCACCGATTTGTTTAAACGGGCTGATTCATTCATGAACATGTCAAGTAACCAGTGTCTTTATTGAATCATTGACCTGTTTCTTTCAAACATGATGAATCATTCAAATTGTTGTGTATACAAACTGTGTAAGGATAATAAGGATGTCTGGTCGACCAAGCTTCTAAGACAGCATCCTAACTGAAATGAAATCTCACAAGTGACTGATTTGAGACGTGTGCATACTTGGTAGACATTTGCATGCTAGGTATATGTGAATTTTTTCAATGCTCTGTATTTACAATTTTTAAGCAGTGCCAGTATTCATTGTGTTGTTATTATAAGCATGCAAGAATGGTGACATAAGTACAGTCCAAATGTAACTGGTATGACTTTGCAGTCTGCAAGACATTTCTTTCTTTCCTGATACTAGGGATGCAGTGAATGTTTATGAAGGTAAAATAGTAGCAAATCTCGAGAGCTTGTTGATTTGAATGTGAGAACTTGTTAATTTTCGTATTTGTAAGTTGAAATTTACACACACAGCTCTGATGTGAAAAGCTGAAAAATGTTTCTTTCCACATGGCAAGTCGCGCTGGCTGGCCTTGTTCATTGGTCAGACATCGACCAATAAAATGGCTTCATTCCCACCCCAGCCCCGCCCCCGGTTCTGCTCTCTCGCTCCTGCATGTACAAGTGAGTTTTGCTACAGGAATATCGTGAAAGGAGTAGCAAAAGTCAAAGCGCTGAGATTTTAAGTTGCGCTGCCAGATCTGAGAGGCTGTACTTGCTGATGTGGTTGTAGAGCGAAACTGAAGTAAAGTGCAAAAGTAAATATGTCGTACACATTTGTGTCTGTCATTTTGTTTATGTGAATAGTCATTTTACACATTTGTAACTATTAATCTGCAACTTCGAATTCAAAACACGGGTGTTTTGATAATTGTCTGTGTGTACAAATCAAAAGATTCAGCTTTTCACATCAGAGCTGTGAGTGTAAATTGTATTATTAATAATGCTTTATAGAAATATTAAAAAAATTGTTTACGAATCATATTATGAATAGGAATATGACAAGTTCTAAAATTCAAATCAACAAGCTCTCGGGTTTTGCTACTATTTTACCTTCATAAATGTTCGCCAATGGAAATTATTCAGCCGAAAATAGCAAAAAAAGCACTTTCGGTTTTCAGCCGAATAAGTGAAAAGACAGAATAAATTTTACCGAACAATGTCGTTTTTGATTACGCGATCAAATAGCAACCAGCGTAGAGTGAGAGGCGCGCACGCTTTAAATGCAGAAAATATGTCGGCAGTGTGGAAACATTTTAAAGTGTCCGAGAAAGACACAAAAAATGGCTGTTTGCAGACACTGTTTTGCTGAATTTTCTAGAGGGGGATTTTCTGAAAAAACACACAGCACGACAAGTTGAATTTATCATTAAAATCAAGACACTCCGAACAGCAGAGTACGGAAAAGATACGGCGGCAGCAGCAGCGAAAGGGAAATGTGCTGCTCCACGTCCCATCACACCCTCTCCATCTCTGATGCAGAAGTCACAAACCACATTCAACAACATATAAAAACAAAATAATATTTAAAGTCCTTTTATGAACAAATGTGGAAAATTAAAAACAGAGAAAAGAATTCAAGACGTATCATATCAAATTCCAGTGCAGTAAAACAGCTGTCGGGAGAGGGTGCTGCAGCACCCCTAGTTCCCACGGCCATGAGGCTAAATAGGCTAATGTCTAGGACAATTATTTTGTGGGTTCATCCACTTTTTTGCACTCCTTTTAATGTGCATTTCAATGCTCTATTTTGTAGTAGGCGTACAGAGTACATTACTTTCTTTCAGCAGTCAGTTATGGGCATACTTTTGGCTATTCAAGAAGGGGGGCTCAAAGATGGCCAAATAAAAATATTTTTATTTTACTAATTTTAATTGATTTATTTTATGTTATATTGTACTGTGTTGGTGTAATGTTTGCTGGAATGTTTAAAAATGTTTAGTATTTTTAAATTGTAATATAATGTAATTTTGTTTTGTTGAAAACCAAGACAAAATAGTAAAAAGCACATTTTGTACTATTTAATCTATGCAATGGTGGGGGAAAAAAACTGGCAAAATAAATAAGAAAACATCATGTTCAGTATTCCGCCTTCGGCCAAGTGTTTCATTATATTCGGCTTCGGCCAAAAAATTTAATTTTGTTGCATACCTAAATAATACCTAAAAGCTTGTGTTCAATACTATGCTAAAGAGTGTCTTTAGCATATTGAACCTATACCCAATACAGTCAAAGTGCAGTAGCATTGCTCAATAAAAGTATTATTACAATGACATGTTATTAAGCCGTTTTTTTTTTTAAGAATCTGCTCACCAAGGCTGGATTTATGATTTATGAAAACTTGAGTAATGGGCTGCTGAAAGTTCAGCTTTTCCATCACAATAATAAATTATCTGTTAAAAAAATATATATTTAAATAGAAATCAGTTCATTTAAATTGTATTAATATTTCACAATGGGTTTTTACTGTACTTTCTGATCAAATAAATGCAGCCTTGGTGAGCATAAGGGACTTTTTTTTAAAGCATTTTTACTCGTAATAGTTCAAATTTAGCACAACTGAGTATATTTAACCCATCTTTAGTTCAGTCTGAGATGCCAATTGCAACACCATTTGTCTTTTACAACCATCTGTGTCCTGCTGGGAGTGTAACTGATATTTGGTTCTCACATTTAAAACAGCTGGGTATGCAGACACATCTATCACATATCACAACTCGTTCACAACGTATCACAACTCTCAAGGCGCCAAATCCTGCTGTTTGTCCAAGTGTTTTGCGTGTGTGACTATACAGACGTCAAAAGAGTCCTGTAGTGTCTTTATTGTGATGGGGCTAAAACTGTAAGCACATTGCTTTCAATGAGAAATATTGGGCTTCCATAGACTAATGCGAAGGCCAGCATGAAATTTCATCATTTCATCAGGTATTAATTTCAATTTTTTATTATTTTAGTCGCATAATATATTATTGTTATTACTATATAGATATGTTTGAGCAATTAACCCAACCCCAATAATTAAACCAACACTATTTCTCAACAATATAAAACATTGCAGGCAGATAAAAGTACGGTCACAAATCATTTAAAACAATGCTGCATTTCAAGTCTTCTGAGGCCAAACTGTAGAACTAATTGAAAGATTTTCATTTGAAATCACATCTTGCTCTCTAGCAGTTGACCTTATTTCCCGACCCACATGTGTAGTTAAATCCTTTCAATTAAACAGTAACTCTGAGAATAAATCAGTTCAGCTTTTTGGGGCTATTTTGTTTGATAAGCATGTTCTGTGCACAGCTGACGTAGGCCACCAACCAAAAATGTGCAGAGAATAGCTAAATACAAGCTGATTTTGTGTCAAAGTCCCATAGATCCCCACAATCCTGCTGCAAAGCCCAGCGTGAATATCATTCAAACAAACAGGCAGAGATCCTTAAGAGTGGATTACATATTTTTCTTTGTGCAGTAAATGTTCTTCTGTCTTGCAAAAGCAATTAATAAGGTTATGGGTGCATTCTGATGAGACAACGGCAGACCAAAACCACTGTCCCATGAAATCTTACCTTCAGATACTCTGGCCTTTTGTTGGTAAATTCACACTATCACTCAGTCTGCATGCCAGAGCTCTGTTCCAAAAACCTGATTGGCCTACAATGACAATGGCCTACATACATGGGTCTGCAGAAAGTCTTATGAGAAAAACAGGTGGCTCTGACTATTCCTGCACACAAGTGTTCATTTTGTCAGAATTTATTTTTTTTTAAGGTTATGGGTGCATTCTGATGAGACAACGGCAGACCAAAACCACTGTCCCATGAAATCTTACCTTCAGATACTCTGGCCTTTTGTTGGTAAATTCACACTATCACTCAGTCTGCATGCCAGAGCTCTGTTCCAAAAACCTGATTGGCCTACAATGACAATGGCCTACATACATGGGTCTGCAGAAAGTCTTATGAGAAAAACAGGTGACTCTGACTATTCCTGCACACAAGTGTTCATTTTGTCAGAATTTATTATTATTATTTTTTAAGGTCATTCCTATTGAAATGAATAGAATTTGTAAATGTGACCTCACCTTTAGTCTTAGTCCTGTGCCAAATGTCTTTAGTTTTTATAGTTTTTATAACCGTCCCGTTTCAGTTGACTAAAAGTCTGAGAACTAATCTCACATTTGAGTCATGCTGCATATGGATTAAACTGATAATCAAAATAATTTTACTCAAAATTACAATCGTGATGACTGCTCATGATTGTTGTCATTTGGGATTTATTGCACTTTCACCTATAAGCATAAATCATGCACATGGTTTATTTGACCTTATCTGGTTTCCTGATTTATTATATTATTATAAATACAAACACAAACATTATGAAAACGGGTAAAACTCAAAAGCTTCTATCAAAAGCTAAAACAGTGGCATTACTGATATTAATTCCAAAGATTCAAAATGATATTCATGTAACAACAGCAAAGAATTTTAATAGTGCGTAGGTGCATTTAGTCATAAATCAATAGATTCAGATCATATGTGCTTTTTCCACACGGTGAGAGAGAGCACATGCGAATGGTTGCCACGATGAGAAGATCAAGTAAAACACACGGCAGAAAATGTAAATCTATTTAAGAGAAAAGCTCTGACAGGGGAATCCCTGACCTCTCAACCCTCTACACCAGTGGTTCTCAACCTTTTTTGGGCCAGCGCCCTCCTACCCATTATTCAGGTACCTCACCGCCCCCCATCAAATAAAAATTATTCTAAAAAATCTTCACAGACTATTGAAGTTGATTTTTATTTTGTGCAGTGGTTCTCAACCTTTTTTGGGCCAGCCCCTCCTACCCATTATTCAGGTACCTCACCGCCCCCCATCAAATAAAAATTCTTCTAAAAAATCTTCACAGACTATTGAAGTTGATTTTTATTTTGTGTTCATAATGAGGACTGGTATTATATTTACAGTAGCATTAAAATGAATGGGGCCATTACTTTTTTTTAAGAAATTACTTTAATTCGAGGATCCATTCAATTGATGAAAAAAAATGAAATGACAGTGAAATAGATTAAATAGAGAGTTTTTAAGCATGTTGGTGATTTTTTTATTGCTAAAGATTTGGTGATGTATTTGCCCCAAATGTATAAAGACTTGATAAAAATTCCTGTTTAGAATATAGCCACAGGGGCATTTTTACAGAAGAGATTTTAGTTTGTTCTTCCGTTCCTGGCAGAGTGAGCAGAGTGGAGCGGCGTGTTTTTTGGATTTTTTGAAAGTCGAAGCATCGTCAGTCACTCCGAGAGCACTCCACTACTGCTCTATCACGAGCACAATTAATGCCAACAGCCCATAATATAACTGCATTTTATCAAGAATTCACGCATTAAACATCATTAGCTAGTTTGACAGATATGTGGATCACTCAAATCAGAAAGAAAGTGAGGGTTATAATGATGGCCATGGAGGTTATATCTCAAGCATGTTTGTTTGTAGCATGTGGACAATCAAAACTGACTGGGTGAATTAACAGTTTATTGAACAGGTAGCTAATCTCCATTCTAAATTAATGTGCTGCTACACTGCACGCACAAGCTTGCACATAACGCACAGATTGTGTGCACATAGAAACATTCAGGAGTGCAGAAAATTATCAACACTGTCCTGCGATTTATCATTTATGAGCTTTCAGTGAAAAATAATACGCTAATA
Source organism: Sinocyclocheilus grahami (assembly GCF_001515645.1). Lineage (NCBI taxonomy): Eukaryota > Metazoa > Chordata > Actinopteri > Cypriniformes > Cyprinidae > Sinocyclocheilus > Sinocyclocheilus grahami. The sequence continues at coordinate 310,471 of NW_015505732.1, forward strand.
TTTATCTCTATACCCTGTTTTTGAGAATATATTGAATTTCCTTTTTTTTCTGATATAGTGGACATGGTCATTTTTATACATGCAACTGGACGAAATGTAAACCCTCCTTTACTATATTTCATGATTTTGTGAGAATATTTCAAAGTTTGCTTACAAATGTTTAAAAGAAAACTAAGTAATAAGATGGGAAACATATGCTCCTCATTTTCAAAACTATTTTAGTGCTGTCCTGATTCATATCTCCGTTAGTCCATTAAATTTCAAATCTTGCTTTTTTGTCAGTGTGGTGTGCCAGCTATAATAATTAGATGAAATGTTTTTTGAGCAGCAATCAGCATGATTTCTGAAGGATCATATGACACTGAAAGCTGAAGTAATGGAGCTTTAGTATGAGAGGAAAACAGAAAAAAAGGGAAAAAAGAAAGCAGCTCTTTCAAATTGTAGATGTAGCCTACTGTTTGCTTTTTCTTTTTTTTTTGATCAAATAAATGCAACCTTACTGAGCAGAAGAGATTTGTTTCAAAACCATTAAAAAAATCTTACTGACCTTTTTTTTTAATGGTAGTGTATATGATATATTTTATATATATTATTTGTAATATGAACCTATTTTAAAAGCATGTATTTTAACCCAAATATTACAGCCCACAGTAGCCCATAAATATGTCATTGAATGCCACATGACATATTTGACTGGACTTTAAATACCATTATCATTAGTTTCCCAAGGAGCAAAAAAAGCCACGTGAATATAAATTAGGCTATATTTATGAGCGTTGAATAAACTCTTGCAATTTGGCATTCAAACCAACCGCAGCCAAACAGCAAACAAAAAGCATTCATATAAATTTTTCTAAACAAGAAAAAGACTTGATAAAAATTCCTGTTTAGAATATAGCCACAGGGGCATTTTTACAGAAGAGATTTTAGTTTGTTCTTCCGTTCCTGGCAGAGTGAGCAGAGTGGAGCGGCGTGTTTTTTGGATTTTTTGAAAGTCGAAGCATCGTCAGTCACTCCGAGAGCACTCCACTACTGCTCTATCACGAGCACAATTAATGCCAACAGCCCATAATATAACTGCATTTTATCAAGAATTCACGCATTAAACATCATTAGCTAGTTTGACAGATATGTGGATCACTCAAATCAGAAAGAAAGTGAGGGTTATAATGATGGCCATGGAGGTTATATCTCAAGCATGTTTGTTTGTAGCATGTGGACAATCAAAACTGACTGGGTGAATTAACAGTTTATTGAACAGGTAGCTAATCTCCATTCTAAATTAATGTGCTGCTACACTGCACGCACAAGCTTGCACATAACGCACAGATTGTGTGCACATAGAAACATTCAGGAGTGCAGAAAATTATCAACACTGTCCTGCGATTTATCATTTATGAGCTTTCAGTGAAAAATAATACGCTAATATTTATCTCTATACCCTGTTTTTGAGAATATATTGAATTTCCTTTTTTTTCTGATATAGTGGACATGGTCATTTTTATACATGCAACTGGACGAAATGTAAACCCTCCTTTACTATATTTCATGATTTTGTGAGAATATTTCAAAGTTTGCTTACAAATGTTTAAAAGAAAACTAAGTAATAAGATGGGAAACATATGCTCCTCATTTTCAAAACTATTTTAGTGCTGTCCTGATTCATATCTCCGTTAGTCCATTAAATTTCAAATCTTGCTTTTTTGTCAGTGTGGTGTGCCAGCTATAATAATTAGATGAAATGTTTTTTGAGCAGCAATCAGCATGATTTCTGAAGGATCATATGACACTGAAAGCTGAAGTAATGGAGCTTTAGTATGAGAGGAAAACAGAAAAAAAGGGAAAAAAGAAAGCAGCTCTTTCAAATTGTAGATGTAGCCTACTGTTTGCTTTTTCTTTTTTTTTTGATCAAATAAATGCAACCTTACTGAGCAGAAGAGATTTGTTTCAAAACCATTAAAAAAATCTTACTGACCTTTTTTTTTAATGGTAGTGTATATGATATATTTTATATATATTATTTGTAATATGAACCTATTTTAAAAGCATGTATTTTAACCCAAATATTACAGCCCACAGTAGCCCATAAATATGTCATTGAATGCCACATGACATATTTGACTGGACTTTAAATACCATTATCATTAGTTTCCCAAGGAGCAAAAAAAGCCACGTGAATATAAATTAGGCTATATTTATGAGCGTTGAATAAACTCTTGCAATTTGGCATTCAAACCAACCGCAGCCAAACAGCAAACAAAAAGCATTCATATAAATTTTTCTAAACAAGAAAAACCATATTGTGCTTTAACGCGTCTAAATGGTTGCTATTGTTTTCATTGGAAGTCTGGCAGCTGCGCTACGGAAAGCTATGGAAATTATAGTTTAGAAGCGGTAGTATTGGTGTAAACTAGCGGCTTACCCTAACTAACACTACTACACTGGGCGCGAACGTCGCGACACGTTGTGTCAAAGCACACAGATCCTGATTATAATCAGTGGTTCAGTATCTGAGCGCGAGCGCTACATAAACGGAGGCCGCGTTCTCTACCTGCCGCGCTCGACTCGCTTGCGCTACCGACAAGTTGACAAATGGATATAGAAAGTGGACTTTGATGCATCCAATGTAGAGACTGCGTTAGGATGTGCCAGACCATTTATACCAACTGTATGTGTGTGTGTGTGTGTGTATGTTTATGTTAGACCGGCTTAATGTGTTTGTGTAGTATGTTAGACTAGTTTAAGTTTTTATGTAGTTAATAAAACCTTACTTGTTTCACACTTGACGTGTTCATTGTTTACTCATAACCGGAGTCAATAATCATGCAGATTTACGTTACAAACTTATAGAATTGTACAGTAAGAAAGTTATTTCCTTTAACCAGGAAATTAACGTTCTTAGAATTGACAAGACGGTTGACCCTGAGTGGTCAGCTAAATATCTACAGTGGATCTAAAATATTAATAATTAATCATAATTAGTTATGGTTAATTATTCATATTTCCTGTTGTGAGCTAAATTCGCTACATAATGATAAGATAATAATAATACTTCAAATTTTACTAATAATAACAATATAAAACACACTAAGGTTTAATGAGCTGCTGGGTTCATGAATACAGGTGCATCTCAATAAATTAGAGTGTTGTGGAAAACTCAAATTGTGAAACTCGTGTATTAAATAAATTCAATGCACACAGACTGAAGTAGTTTAAGTCAACAAATTAGGATACTTCATAAGACCAATTAAAAAAAAACATTTTTAGTGAATTGTTGGCCTTCTGGAAAGTATGTTCATTTACTGTACATGTACTCAATACTTGGTAGGGGCTCCTTTTGCTTTAATTACTGCCTCAATTCGGCGTGGCATGGAGGTGATCAGTTTGTGGCACTGCTGAGGTGGTATGGAAGCCCAGGTTTCTTTGACAGTGGCCTTCAGCTCAGCTGCATTTTTTGGTCTCTTGTTTCTCATTTTCCTCTTGACAATACCCCATAGATTCTCTATGGGGTTCAGGTCTGGTGAGTTTGCTGGCCAGTCAAGCACACCAACACCATGGTCATTTAACCAACTTTTTGGCAGTGTGGGCAGGTGCCAAATCCTGCTGGGAAATGAAATCAGCATCTTCAAAAAGCTGGTCAGCAGAAGGAAGCATGAAGTGCTCCAAAATTTCTTGGTAAACGGGTGCAGTGACGTTGGTTTTCAAAAATCACAATGGACCAACACCAGCAGATGACATTGCACCCCAAATCATCACAGACTGTGGAAACTTAACACTGGACTTCAAGCAACTTGGGCTATGAGCTTCTCCACCTTTCCTCCAGACTCTAGGACCTTGGTTTCCAAATGAAATACAAAACTTGCTCTCATCTGAAAAGAGGGCTTTGGACCACTGGGCAACAGTTCAGTTCTTCTTCTCCTTAGCCCAGGTAAGGACCACGTTGTTTGTGGTTCAGGGGTGGCTTAACAAGAGGAATACGAAGAACAATTTTCTTCCACACTTTATCCTTCCACTCAACTTTCTGTTAACATGCTTGGATACATCACTCTGTGAACAGCCAGCTTCTTTGGCAATGAATGTTTGTGGCTTACCCTCCTTGTGAAGGGTGTCAATGATTGTCTTCTGGACAACTGTCAGATCAGCAGTCTTCCCCATGATTGTGTAGCCTAGTGAACCAAACTGAGAGACCATTTTGAAGGCTCAGGAAACCTTTGCAGGTGTTTTGAGTTGATTAGCTGATTAGCATGTCACCATATTCTAATTTGTTGAGATAGTGAATTGGTGGGTTTTTGTTAAATGTGAGCCAAAATCATCACAATTAAAAGAACCAAAGACTTAAACTACTTCAGTCTGTGTGCATTGAATTTATTTAATACACGAGTTTCACAATTTGAGTTGAATTACTGAAATAAATGAACTTTTCCACAACATTCTAATTTATTGAGATGCACCTGTACAATCGCTGGAACTGATTTGCTGAAATCTAAATGGGGAAGTTATTAGATGAGCGCCAGCAAATTAGATTTTTGTTTGTGCATTAGTTCCGCCCACTAGTATATCTTATGGTTGTGCTGGTCTATACTTTTTCTCATCTTTTTTTTTTTAATGAAAATATAAAGAAATTCTTGATATAGAGAGTTATTACTACAGTACATCTGAGTCTCTTTTTTTTCATTAACAATTCTGTATGTTGAAATAGCCACAGTTGGTGTTTAATATGTCAGGTACTTGATACTTTGGACCAACGTTTGGATCAACATGAATCAATTAAATAGCACGCCTATAGGAAACGTCTTATAGATGTATTGCAGATGAGAAAACACTCTAAAAATGTGTCTTGCAGATGTAAATGCAAATAGACGTCTCTGTGATGTACATGTGCTATCAGGAATTTAAATGATCTCCTCCCATAAACGTTGCGTCTGGAAGGGAAACTCATACTAATGCATATGCAATAAGGTCAACCACAAAAAAGCCTCCATGCCTTTTTATTGCTATTTTTTCACTGTAAACCCTGACAGTAGATGTTTATCACCGAACGAAAAAAACACAGTCGCTTTATTGTTTTCAGTGCATATAGCATCTATATTTGTAGCCCAGCCCAGTTTAATGTCAGTGTGGACGACGTATACTCCTCAACAACGTCCACCTCCATCTTCAGATGCTGACTGAGTTCAGAAGGATCTTCTACCTTCTGAAATCCCTGCTCTTTATTTTTTTGTGATTTTAAGCTAACAGTCATTTAGCTCAAAACACGCTACAAAACCATCCACCATACTCCAATCTACTGTTAATACAACCCACAATACCTGAGTCATCTGAAAACTAATGCAGGCGGATAGATTTTGATGTTGATGTCAGGACTGCACACAAGCTCTTTAGCAGTAATGTGTCCAGAGTTGCAAAATCTGTTATTTACTTACATAGCCTAATATAAAACACTCCCTTCTTTTCCTTTGGTCTTGTTGATGTGATGCCTGTGCACACATACATGCTGAAATCCTCAGTTGAACACATGACACAACCCTCACAAAACATCCTATTACTTTTAGTAAGTGATGTTACAGTACTCTCCCATCTTCTTCACTAGCGAACTCACATTCCCCATGACAAAAGATGGAAGATATGGTCTGTAGCTCCTGTTCTTTAGGCACTGTCTCCTCTGGTCCTACATGGCAAATATTTCCTCCTCAACTCCTTGTGGATTTCCAGGCTCTGGCCATAACGCACTGTCAGAGACTCATCAGCTGGTCCCTGGTGTAAACTCTGGCTCTCAGGGCCGCCTCCGCCAAGCACGATAAAAGAATTATAGCTACTAGGAAAGAACGGGCAAAGTCACATCATTCTACTGGCCAAGTAAATAATCTTTAAGAAATCCACTTTGTGGAAAAGAGAAAACAGACAGAAACTGCATCCTGCATCATATGCGATTACTGTATAAACAGTATCCACTGTTCAAAATTATGGGTTGCTAAGATTTTTTATTGTTTTTAAGGGTGCATTTATTTGATCAAAAAATTAAGTAAAAACAGTAATGATGTAAATTATTATTATAATTTAAAATAACAGTTTTTCATATATATATATATACAAACCCAATTCTAAAAAAGTTGGGACACTGTACAAATATGTAACCACAGTGTAAGTACACATTGGTACATAGTATCTACAGCTGTAATGTTTGTGTAACTACACATATGTAACAACCCACTGAATGATGTGAGTAAATACAAATGTGTAACAGGACATTGGTAACAACACTTTTTGGTAATGAAAGTACAAATGTGCAACAGGACTAACAGCACTTTTTGGTAAAGAAAGTGTTACATTTTATATTAAGTAAACAATTCCTATGTATCTACCGTGTAATTACTCTGATGTTACACAGCAGTGGCCAGTATGTTAGGCTTTACATAAAAATTGTGGTTGGTGTCCAGAATGTTACACTTTATATTAAGTGGACAGTTCCTGAGGAGTTACCATGTAAGTACACTGGTATTACAGTGGTGCACCAACTCCACCAACTTGAGATCCAACTCCTCCCACTTTACATATCCCTAAACCTACCCATCTCCACCCCCTGGATCCCATTTGGTTGTGACCATCATAACACCCCGTTTACAGAGAACTTATTGCCTAACGGTTAAAAAAGGAAGGCATCTATTATTAGCAACTGCATGGAACTCCAAAATAATGCATGGTTTAAATTGCAACCTTGCTGATTTTTATGTAATGTAAGTGAGCAGATTAAATCAAAAGCATCCAGTGGCACTAAAGTGAGGCAGAAGTGTTTGTGCACAGTTCTCCTCTGATATCTCCTACACTATTCTATGATTTCATGTCCTAGACAAGCCGTCTGTGCATTAGTGGTGGGAATTTTTCAGTGATAATTTGTACAACTTACTTTGTTAAGCCAGCAGACAAGTGACTGTTTTGTGAGTGAGTCATTGATTAATTCACTCACTCTGAATCATTCACCTCATTCACTCACATTGAATCAGTCTCACACCTTTCATTAGTAGCTACTGGAACACAGACATCCCATCATGCACTCTTATCTTCCAGGAGTCATGTCCTCCATTTATTTTTTCTTTTATAAAAAACAGCACCAAAACATTTGTTAAGGGCATAATTTATTTATATATATAAACTAAATTACAACAAAAATTAATTTATGACATATTAAAAGACTAATTACTTTCACCCCAAATACTAATTAGTTGTAATTTTACATTTTTAAAATTTGCCACTATCCTAGGTGTTGCCCATTTGTCAGTAATACGTTTTTTAGTCATTTAAAACACAATCAAATGTAATATGCTCCCTTATTATTTTATATATTTTAATATGTACACATCAGAATAAGCATGTTGCTTGAATTTTTACATAAATATTGTGTTACTGTCACGAATCCGGTCCATGAACTGCTCGCCACCAGAGGTCACTCTTCCACTACTATGGACTCTTGCGCCACACCACTGTTGCACTTCACCCGGACTACAGTTCCCATCATCCACTGCACTGATTACACACACACACACACACACAGTTCATTGCACACAGCTGTAATCAATCACACATTCCCTATATAACACTCACTCTGATCCCTTCCCACTGCCAAGTATTGTATAGCGTATATCACTCACCTAGCAATAGCTACTCTATGGAGCCCGTTAGTTTTCATAGCCTTACCTTAGTCTTGCCTTATCTGTTTTCTTGTATTCTGATCTTTGCCTGTGTACCTCGGGTTCCCCCTCTCGTCTTGCCCTATTCAGATACTGTTTGCCCCTGCCTGGACCTTTGCATAGTACTTGGATTTACCCCTCTAGTCTCGCCCTGTTAATTCTGTTCACCGATCGTAGACCCACGCTAGCCCTAGGAATATTCTTGTGTCTTGCCCTCTATATACCCGTTGCCATTATCTGACCCTTGCCTGTCTCTAACCATGTCAATGAATAAAGCCTTGCATTTGGATCCGCAAGTCTCATGTCTCGTCAGCCCCGTAACATGAGCTCTTCAGGCAGTTCCTTTGACCTCGTGATTCTCATTTGCTCTGACATGCACTGTGAGTTGTAAGGTCTTATATAGACAGGTGTGTGGTTTTCCTAATCAAGTCCAATCAGTATAATGAAACACAGCTGGACTCAAATGAAGGTGTGGAACCATCTCAAGGATGATCAGAAGAAATGGACAGCACCTGAGTTAAATATATGAGTGTCACAGCAAAGGGTCTGAATACTTAGGACCATGTGATATTTCAGTTTTTCTTTTTTAATAAATCTACAAAAATGTCAACAATTCTGTGTTTTTCTGTCAATATGGGGTGCTGTGTGTACATTAATGAGGGAAAAAATGAACTTAAATGATTTTAGCAAATGGCTGCAATATAACAAAGAGTGAAAAATTTAAGGGGGTCTGAATACTTTCTGTACCCACTGTATATATATACTTGCTTCTGATTATATTTAAATGGGATCAATAGAATTGAATTATTGACTTGCACAAAAATAAACAATCCTTCCAGCACGCATTCACAGACTTGTATATAAATGTGTGTACTTAAAACAGTGTGTCTAGCTAACATCTTCAAATACTGTCACTCTGGTTAGAGAGCAAAATAAATGGACAGAACGCCACTTAGTGGACAAAACTGAGAGTGCAGCCCTATGTGCATTCTGAGCCATATGAATAAAAATCTAGGAGCAAATTACATATTGAATGATGAGCATTTAAATATCAGTAGAATTTCAAATTACAGTTTACACATTACTACAACTACTTTAATAGATAAATGACTTAAAACTATGACTCAAATGCTGTTAGCACTGCATATTTTCCTATCCTTTAATTAATTACCTGTTGCTAGTCTTTTTAGTCTATTCAACTTTTTTTTTCTCTCTACTTGTGCAGAAACAGAATCTTTGTTCTGTTCTGTTCAGAATTATTTGGTCCTTGTTCTGCAGTTTTTTCTAAGGATATAAATGATAAACGTTCCTGTGAGTTTCGTGTGAGTGCTAATGAGACATTTATGTCTCTGTCTTGTGCTGTGCACGTGCTTTTGTGAAGACCTGTGCATAGCTCACCGCCATAACAGGCATTTATCATAAATGCCTGTTATATCATAACAACTCATTTGCTTTACTTTACTTTGCTTTATTGGCCCAAAAACAGTCTAAAAAGGCCAATCCCAAAGTCCCAATCCAAGTCTGACCATTTGAATAAGTAATAGCAAGTATCCACAGTGCAAATTGTGAAGGACAACTTACTATTTTCCCTAAATTTCCCAAGAAATGTCCCTAATATTGATTTTAAACAATTTTTAATAATGATGCTTGGCCTCAGTAATGTATCAGTTAAAGCAAGTAACATGACAAAAGGAAATGATTCCTAAACCTCATTTAATGAGACTGTCAGAGCAAGAACAATGACTTACTTTTCTTCCAGAGAACAGCATATACAGCTGGTGCATGGACCCTCCATTCTTAGTCAGCTCTTTCTTCAGGGTTTTGGGTGAGGGAAGCGTCCAGCCTCCCTCGTGTGTCCCGGTCACCTCCATGCAGTTGATGGCATTGTCAGATGTGAAGCAGGCTGTGCGAGGGTCCTGGAGAAGACTGCCCTCGCTGTGTGTGCGTCTGCGCAGGGAATTCTGCACGCTGAGTCCACCTGAGTGCTTTTCGCAGGAAGTGGCCTCTACCATGCTCCTCCGTTTGCTGTCACTGCGTTCCAGGTAGTTATCATCACTGTCCTCCTCATCCTCATCATCTTCGTCTTCATACTCTTCATCGGTTCCGGGGGTGGATAGGGCATCTGCACTGAAAGACCGATCTAATCGCAACTCAGGGATTACAAATGATGAGGAAGAGGATGAAGGTGGAGCATTCGTGTCCACCGCATCTGAAGCATTGTCTTCATCAACAAGCAGCTGTTTTTCATCTACACTGTCTCTTGCGTGTGCTTGCGAGAACTCCTGCTCTTCTTTCGCTTCGGTCGTTGGCTCAGTATTCCCCCTCTCCTCCTCTTTCTCTTTGCCTTCATCCTCCCTCCACAGCTCGTTCATGCTGCTCTCTGTGCTTTTCCCATCTTCTCCCTCAGTAGAGGGCGGAGGTGTTGGTGGAACCAGGTGGTTGTTCACCTCCAGAGGGGCGCACAGATCCTCCAGCAGGGTGAGACTCCTGGACTGAGGGCTACTCGCAGCAGTGGCCAATGCATCGGACAGGTTGCCCAGGGAACGGTCATCCTCAGAGGTCATTCTCCGGCCCCTGAGGTCACGCGGCTCATCCTGCTTGGGTTCGAACATCTGCCAACAGAAGAACACAGTGTTGTAAAACCGTTACATTACTAGGTTCTTTCTAACAGATATGAAATATTACAATTGCTTAATTACAGTCAGGAACTGAAGAACAATGATTGTAGAATTACTGCTGAAAATATAATATGCTGTAGTTAAGAAGAAATACATTTCAGTGTAATGTGCTTCTGGCGATGTTTATGCATTTTCAAAGTGGCACTAAAAGCAATTCAGTTTGATTCAAAACAGATGAACATGAATCTTGAAACATTTTATTATGCTGTTTGTTGGACATTAGGGGTGTAAATCGGACAGTTAGTCACGATAGGATATCAATTCTCATACCCAGCGATACGATATTTGCTGATACCTCAAAAAAAAATGATATGGTTACGATACGATTCAGGAGTATATCGAGCGATATATCGATATTATGATATTGTGTACCTATTTTACACAACCAGCTACATTTATATTAACTCACAAATGCAACCGAAATATATAACTTGAAGATTTATATGAAATGTCTACATCCTGTAAAAATAAATAAATAAAATAAAAAAAATAGGCCTACACTTATTTTCCTTTGAAATAATGAAGAAAAATAAATAATTGTCACAAATAAGACCAGTGATCTTATGGCATGACAACAGTCAAGAAAGTCTTTCAGGCTTCTATGCTAAAATGTGACACCTCACAGCTGGCTGAATGTCTTCTGTCACAAAGCAAGGCCAGACACAACAGGTAAGTGCAAAACAGGATGGTTTATTGATATGAGCAGCAGAGGAATGGAACGGGTGAGGCAAAGGCAGGTGTGTGTCAACACAGTGAATGATTCCAAGGTTCTTATCTGAGTTCTGATGGTGAGTATCTTATGCCGGGTTCGTTGGAGATAGTGGAACAGATTGCAAGGAGTCGTTGGAGGATCGTGGGATGATCAGAAGGTAAGTCTTTCTAGGAGAATTCAGTAGAGAGAGTACAGAACAGTTAATGGGAGTGAACGGTAGATCGGACAGTGAGTGACTGAGATGTGTGTGTATTTGTAGAGTGGCTTGATTGGTGACAGCAGGTGATCAGAACTCAGGTGACTGTGCTCGGGTGTTTTCTCTTGGCTTGAGTGGCCTGTAATGAAGAGCCTGTTTTTTTTATGGTCGGCAGGACCGTCCACGCTCTTATTCTTAGATTCCATAAAGTAAACGCTCACTGATGATCGAGCCAACCTTAAACAGACCTATCAGACTATTTATAATCCCTGACATTACCCCCTCCTCCAGGGGCAGCTCCTGACGCCCTCAAGCGGCGAAGGGGGCGGCCACGGCTTTCACGGAATTCCTCTAGTAGCAAAGGGTCCAGAATGTCGTCCCTGGCCACCCAGGAGCGTTCCTCCGGTCCATAACCATCCCAGTCGACCAAATATTCCAGCTGACCACCCCGTCGCCGTGAGTCCAGGATGTCTCGGACCAGGTAGATCGACGGTTGGTCAAGGATTTCTGGAGGAAGAGGTTCGTCGGGTTCGGTGGGTCCTGGAGCAGAGGGAGAATGAGGTTTAAGGAGTGAAACATGGAAAGTGGGTGGGAGTCGGAGTTCATAAGTGACTTCGTTGATCTGCCTCTGTATCGGGAACGGACCAATGTAGCGGGGACTCAGCTTCTTACAGGGCAGGCGGAGGCGCAGATCCCGGGTGGACAGCCATACTTTCTCTCCTGGATGGTAAGTGGGAGTGGAAGTACGCCGAGCATCTGCGAAGGCCTTATGCCTCCGCACTGCACGTTGGAGATGAAGGTGAGCTGAGTCCCACACTCTCTCACTCACTTGGAACCAGTCGTCTACAGCTGGAACCTCCAACAGTTCTCCTGTCCACGGGAAGAGCGGGGGCTGGTAACCGAGTATGCACTGAAACGGCGTGAGGCCGGTGGTGGTCTAGCCCAAGGGAGGAAACGGCTCCAGCTGTGTTGGTCGTCGTGACAGTATGCCCGGAGGTAACGTCCAAGTTCCTGGATCTTCCACTCAGTCTGGCCATTTGTCTGGGGATGGTAGCCTGAGGATAAGTTGACCGTGACCCCTAATAGCCGGAAGAATGCCCTCCAAACGCGGGAGATAAACTGAGGTCCCCTGTCAGAGACTACATCCTCAGGGACTCCAAAGTTTCTGAAGACATGTGTGAACAAACTTTATGCAGTGTCGAGAGCAGCTGGAAGTCCTTTGAGGGGGATTAGCTTACAGGCCTTGGAAAAACGATCTACGACTACCAAGATGCAGGTATACCCGTCTGAGTTGGGTAAGTCAGTCACAAAATCGATTCCCAGGTGAGACCAGGGTCGATGTGGGATCGGCAGGGGCACTAGCTTGCCTACGGGGGGGGGTCATTGTCGATGTTCCATTGAATGGGGCTTACAATCAGGGCTGGAGGGAGAATTGGCTCAGGATCGGAAGGTGTGTCTGGAGAGTGCATGCGTGAGAGGGCGTCGGCTTTATTGTTACGATTCCTGGGACGATAGATGATGGTGAACTGAAACCTGGTGAAGAACAATGCCCAGCGGGCTTGGCGAGGGTTAAGTCTCTTGGCTTCTCTGAGGTATTGAAGATTCTTGTGGTCGGTAATTACTGTGAACGGATGGTTTGCTCCCTCCAGCCAGTGCCGCCACTCCTCCAGGGTGAGTTTGATAGGCAACAACTCCCGGTTGCCAATGTCGTAACTCTGCTCCGCTGGGGTCAGTTTCTTAGAATAGTATGCGCAAGGCTGGAAGCGAGGAGGCTCACCATAATTTTGGGACAGCACGGCCCCAACGCCGGTGGTAGAGGTGTCCACTTCCACTACGAATGGAATGTCCGGATCAGGATGATGAAGGATGGGGGCCGTGATGAAGGCTGTTCTGAGTTTTGTGAGAGCTTCGTGGGTGCTGGTGGTCCAGGACAGGGACTTGGGTTTCCTCAGAGCATGGAAGTCAAAGGAGCAGTGTGGGAACTGAAATCCTTGATGAATCGACGATAGAAGTTAGCGAATCCTAGAAATCTCTGGAGCTCCTTTACAGTCTGGGGAAGAGGCCACTCCTTGACTGCATCAACCTTCCCCTGGTCCATCTGAATTCCCTCCTGGCTGACGATGTAACCCAGGAAATGTACCGTGGGGCGATGGAATTTTCATTTCTCCAGCTTTAAGAAGAGATGGTGTTGACGGAGCTTCTGTAGGACCTGCTGAACGTGTTGGCGATAGTCGGCCACGTTCCGGGAGTAAATGAGTATATCGTCGATGTAGACAATCACAGAGAGTGGTGGAGGAACTCCCGGAACACCTCGTTCATGAATCCCTGGAAGACCAACGGGGCGTTGGCTAGCCCATATGGCATTACAAGGTACTCATAGTGGCCAGATGGTGTAATGAATGCCATCTTCCACTCATCGCCCTCCCGGATAGTTGATACAAGGCCGCAAGCCCCCATCCTTCTTGCCCACGAAGAAGAAACTAGAAGCAGCTGGACACGTGGAAGGTCGGATTAATCCATGGTTAAGAGCTTCCTTGATGTATTCCTCCATCGCCTTGCGCTCCGGGATGGACAATGGGTATACTCTACCCTTGAGGAGTTTTGCTCCAGGCAGCAAGTTGATGGCGCAGTCCCATGGCCGATGAGGTGGTAAAACTGGGTGGCTGCCTGCTTACTGAAGACATTCTGGAACGCCAAGTAATCAGATGGGACCATGACTTTCTCCCGAGGTTCGGGGCTTTCGATGAGGGTAGATGCAACTTGAGCTGAGTGAGATCCTGGGAGCGGAGTGGGTAATGACGTGAGACAGTTGCGGTGACAGTGCTCGCTCCAGCGAGTCACCTCACACGAGTCCCATCTGATCTCTGGAGAATGGAGAACTAGCCAGGGGTGTCCCAGGATGATATCCACGGTGGGTTCCTCCAGTACCAAAAACGTGATTTCCTCCTCGTGTAGAGTGCCAATCTTGAGCTTTAGTGTTGGTGCTCGATATTTCACCCACCCCCGTCCTAGCGGTTTTCCCTGGATGGTCTCGACTCGGAGCTCCTGGGCATGACGTTTCCGGGGCAGATGGAGATGATTCAATAGGTCCTGGGATATGAAATTGCCCGAGGAGCCCGAGTCGACGAGGGCAGGGACTGAAACAGAAAGGTCTGGGGTAAGTAGTTGTACCGATAGCATTGACAGCGTGGAAATGACAGGGTCTAGTTGGAGGGTACTCACCGCGGGACGTGGGGGTCTGACTGGGCAGGTCCTGATGTAATGATCCATCGCAGCGCTGTAAAGGCACAGACCTGCCGCGAGACGGCGAGTACGTTCAGAAAGGGTAAGCCGGGAGGTGTCTACTCACATCGGCTCTGGTACTGGGGAACCCATGCCGGGCGTGACAGACTGGAGAGTGCCAATCTTGAGCTTTAGTGTTGGTGCTCGATATTTCACCCACCCCCGTCCTAGCGGTTTTCCCTGGATGGTCTCGACTCGGAGCTCCTGGGCATGACGTTTCCGGGGCAGATGGAGACGATTCAATAGGTCCTGGGATATGAAACTGCCCGAGGAGCCCGAGTCGACGAGGGCAGGGACTGAAACAGAAAGGTCTGGGGTAAGGAGTTGTACCGATAGCATTGACAGCGTGGAAATGACAGGGTCTAGTTGGAGGGTACTCACCGCGGGACGTGGGGGTCTGACTGGGCAGGTCCTGATGTAATGATCCATCGCAGCGCTGTAAAGGCACAGACCTGCCGCGAGACGGCGAGTACGTTCAGAAAGGGTAAGCCGGGAGGTGTCTACTCACATCGGCTCTGGTACTGGGGAACCCATGCCGGGCGTGACAGACTGGTGGGCGGCTTCAGTGGCGTGGCATGCGGACAGAAGCTGGGAAATTCGGTTGGCTTTTTGCATGAAGCTTTCCAGTCCAACGGAGTCATCATAGATGGCCATTTGAGCTTGTACACGGGGATTCAATCCTTGCCAGTAAGAGCCAAGTAGAGCCGCCTCATTCCACCTGCTAGTCTCCGCCAGCATTCTGAACCGCAGTGTATAGTCGTTAATGGAAGATGTGCCTTGGCGCAGCCGCAGTAACTGGTCGGACACAGATAGCACTCCTGCAGTGTGACCAAAGACTTCTTTGAAATGGTTAGTGAAGGCATCATATGAATTAATTATGGTACTATTAGCGTTCCATATGGCCTTAGCCCACAACAGCGCTCTTCCGTTAAGAAGTGATATCAGGAATACTACCTTAGTGCGTTTGGTGGAAAACTTCTGTGGCTGCATCTCGATGAACAAGGCCACTTGCAGGAGGAAGCCGCATCATATGAATTAATTATGGCACTATTAGCGTTCCATATGGCCTTAGCCCACAACAGCGCTCTTCCGTTAAGAAGTGATATCAGGAATACTACCTTAGTGCGTTTGGTGGAAAACTTCTGTGGCTGCATCTCGATGAACAAGGCCACTTGCAGGAGGAAGCCGCCACACTCAGCTGCATCACATGCGTATGAAGCAGGCATGGCCATGGGACTGACAGAGGAAGATTGGGGAGTTGCCAGAGGAAGCAGGGAAGCCCGGAGGGCGTTTACCAGCTCCTCCAGGACTTCTGCAGGTGTGGGAGGTCGAGGATCCATGGAGGTAATTGTATGGGTCCGGTCTTCTGTCACAATGCAAGGCCAGACTCAACAGGTAAGTGCAAAACAGGATGGTTTATTGATATGAGCAGCAGAGGAATGGAACAGGTGAGGTAAAGGCAGGTGAGTGTCAACACAGTGAATTATTCCAGGGTTCTTATCGGAGTTCTGATGGGGAGTATCTTATGCTGTGTTCGTTGGAGGTCACGGAACAGATTCCAAGGAGTCGTTGGAGGATCTCGGGAGGATCAGAAGGTAAGTCTTTCTAGGAGAATTCAGTAGAGTAAGTCCAGAACAGTTCATAGGAGTGAACGGTAGACCAGAAAGTGAGTGACTGAGATGTGTGTGTATTTGTAGAGTGGCTTGGTTGGGGGCAGCAGGTGCGGGTGATCAGAACTCAGGTGACTGTGATCGGGTGATTATCCTGGATGGTGACTGAAGTGACTGTGATGAATCCTTGACATCTTCATGAAGCTAAGCTACATTTTCTTCTTTTATTCTCATTGCTTAAACCTATCAGGGTATTGGCAAATATTGCTCATTGCATAAGGTATATCTATTGGTTCGGTAACATGTTTGTTGCTAGGCATGCTAGTTGCTTTAAGCTTATTGGTTGTATTGTGACATGCTGGTGCCCGGGTAAACTTACCACAGCAGAGGCTTGTTTTTAAAGCTGTTGTTTAAGGCTATATGTTTTATGAAACATGTTTGCTGCTTAAGGGTTGCTGAAAATGGGTTAATGTAATAAACCCAACAAACTGGGTCAGCATACAGCATGTGCGTGCTTATAATAAACAATTTTAATGTGCATTTGACGCTGCTATAGTTATCATTTTATTTATAGTTATCATTCTTGGTGTGAATGGGCAGAAAAGTGCCATTCTTGGGGTTTATCATATCTGCGACAGACATCAATATGGATCCTGGCCCCGGGACCCTAATAGCACTTATCTCTGTTATGCAGACATTCATGACTTTACCTTCCTATCGGGTCAAACGATTGCTGCTTTTTTCAGCAATCTCATTTCTTGCCTTGAGAAAATTAAATTATGGATGTCTAAAAATGTCCTCAAGCTCAATGAAGACACATTGTCTTTGGCTCTTCATTGTGAAATGCTAATACTGACAACTAGTTACTGTAAGTGCTTTATATTTAACCTTGCACAAGAGCAAAGTTGTGTAACCTGGGTGTAATCATCGACTTGTTATTTGTTAAGCAGATACATTAGGCTGTTATGGAGAGCTCAGGTCCACTGCCAAATTAAAAAAAAGAAAAAAATGATACGATGGAAAAGAAAAGAAACATATGAATTTAGACAGTGAATAGTAAATTCAGAACAAAGGTTGAAAATAATAATTTACTGTAGTTCATGTATAGCCTAAGCCAAAACACATGAAGAAAAGAGGTGTGAAATTATAATACCAGTAATAACAGACATTCACATTCAGATGAGATTAGATTTCTCAGAGGAGAGGAGAAAAAAAGTAATTTGCTCTGGAATTTGTACAGAGATTGTGTGAGAAAAACAAAAACAGACTTGACTCACCACAATGTGAGTCAGTGAAATATGAATTTTTCTCATTTATTTCGGGAAAAGTAGACCGTCCCAATGGGGTTTTACTCATCATAACCCAGTTATAAGAGTCATATGGTATTACATCATTTAAACATTAGATGGGCCTCAAGTCAGCACTTTTACAATACAAACCACTGAATTTTAAATGGGGAAAATATTTTATATCTTAACATGTGTAATTTTTTTTTTCTATATGACCAAAATATTTACTTTTTTCTGTCTTTGCTTTTTAAGCTGGTAGGAAAACTTATTTCACCATCTACTGTCGGAAGTGGGAAATGCATCCCGTCTGAAGGAGATAAAACATATAAAAAGCAGAAGTGGGGATATCAGGGAAACTAGTTTACTACTATTTACTTCCTAAATATTGCTATCTCTCAAAACAGCATTAAATGACAGACAGACAGGTACATTAAATAGATTTGTATTTGATGTTAAAACTATAGCAAATGATGGTCTATATAGCAGAAATGCACATTTAATATGAGCTAAAATAAGTATCTACTGGAAGCCTTCTGCATCACGGTGTCATTTAATGTTTCACAAAACCATTCTAATCAGCTCTCCCTCAAAACCAACCCATGCTGCTTACCACTCTCTCTAGTAGGGTGTAACCAAAGCTGGTGAGAAATAAACTTCTTTTCAGAAGGGTTTACTGCAAGAAAATCTTTTCAGAGGGGTTTACTGCAACAGAAAACAAGCTCAGCTGATGCATCCAAAAGCAGAAGTCATAAGATGGAATTCATATTACCCTCACATGATGTACGGCATATTAGCTCTCTCTCATCCATAACTGGAGCTTTACTATAAATGAGCCTCTTATCTCGCCTGTGGTATTTTTAGGTTGTGTGAAAGATTACTACTGAACAGAGCGACACAGAGGAAATTAGGACACAAGAACCGAAGACAGATGATTTCCTTAAACTCTCCCTTTTGCTCTGTTAACCATGACGGGATGGTTCAATTGGTGTTCGTTGAGTACCTCATGCATCACTGGCCCATCATGACACACAACAAAAAAATAGAACACTTGCTTAATGTGAAAAAAAAAAAAATGTGTAGAATAAGACAGCGACACATGAGAATTCAGACATGAACTATCTTTGAAAGAAATGGAGAGAGTGGATCATACAAAGGCTAAAGTATATATCGACTAGATTTTTTTTGCCTGTACAAAACTGCCAACATGAAAAGGGCATTGCGAGGGTGTTGCTAAGGTGTTCTAAGCGTGTTATCGCATTGCTAGGTAGTTGTTAATATTCTGGATGATTTATTACTGACTCAAATGTTCAAATGTACAGTGGTGAAAGTGATTCTTGCCTTTGCAAACACCACTAATTATTTAATCAATAAGGGTGCAGTATTACTTTATCCTGCATGCTTGTACAACCTTTTAGTCGCTCCAAGGAAATCATCTAATCTATTATTCATTCAAAGCACTAAGCTGTCCAACATAATGACTGGAAAATATATTTTAAACAGAGATGACTTTTTCTCATCAAATGAGTCTGCAGAATTTGCCAAGATACTGTGGATTATACAAAATAACTTTGAATGGAATTAACACTTATATTTGCATGTGAAACGAGAATTGTTCCTAATATAAGATGTGTGAGGCTTTAGACTTATTCTATGCAAGTATGTGAACACAGATGGTGTGCAGCTAGCAATGCAATGACTTGTTTTCATTGCGTTGCTGTGTTCTGAAATGTGACAGACTGCAATTGCATTTCCAGCACTGCAAGGGCAGTACAGCAAACATTTACACAAACTGTCTTTTTCTACATAAAATGTTCTCATGTCTGTCCATCAATCACAAGAGCCTTATTGCTGTTGGATACAGATGTCGAGTTAGACCGGCAAACTCACATGTTGTTCTGTCAGAGGATGTAAAGAAACTGCATCTCCAAAAACTTTGCAAAGCCTTCCTACTTTCTTTTTAATGACATCCCTGAGCGACTGAAAGATAAAGTTTTCATTTGTTCTTCACATTTCACAACAGACTTATTCTGTTCTATATATGGAGGCAACACAAGTACATTTATTTTTAATCTTATAGTGTGTTTTATTAAACATCAAATCAGCAATTAACACTATTAACACCTAAGTGTATCATTGATTGAGTGTTGCTAATAAAGCCACACTGAACCTACTTAAGCCGCAGTATGTTTTGTAATAATAATATCACTATTTACCACTATATACCAACACTATATACCGAAAATTAAGCAAGTAAAACCAATTACCACGCTGAAACAGACTGTTGTAGTTGTTGTGGTTGCATTGTTTCAATTTCTTCTGCCTTGGGATCTGACTCGGAACTCAAACATATACTGTACAGTATATGGCTCAGTCACAGTGATTGCCATCTCAAGTATCAAAACACACAACATGCTGTAAAGGAGGGCATGGATACGATGCAATGAAGTTAGCCAACCTCAGCAGTGGGTATTTACTTCAATTTCTGCAAGAGGTAGCGCCCCTTGAAATTGAAAGTTTTTCACAGAGAGTGAAAATAAGGATGGAACGTGGTAATTTTTTACAAATATTGAACTTTTTTGATAAAGTTTGCAAAAAAAAGTTGCAAACTTTATATATTAAACTGCATTTCATGACCCCTTTAAAGTCAACACACAGTAGGCATGTATAAAGGGACAGCTCACTAACATTAACCAAGAATTTGCATTTGCATATTTGCGTGATAGCTTTTTTGGCTTAAGACTCTGAGAGCAATAGGTCTGGTGTTGAGCTGTGATTCCCTGCTGCAAATGTCAAATACAGCAAGTGTGTAGAATAAGTGTCATGCCGAAGGTAGTCACAGTTCACACAAGAGTCAAAGCCACTGCTGAATGAGGCTGAAAGAGCTACAGCACATGTAGGTCATGAATGATTTAACTCCACACAACCAGCACCATCATCCAATGGAGTACATCCCATTATCAAAAGATGGAGCAAAGAAAAGAAGATAGAATTTAAGGGCAAACGGACATTGCTTGCACCAACACAAGCAGCTTTGAAATATCAGGTAAGGCTAATGACCGGCAGACCTGTGGCTCAAGGTGAGTTATGAGGGGAATGATTTAGTAGATGCCATTGAGAAGTAAACACTGCAGAACCTGAACAAAGCACTATCGATTTCATCTAGTTTCTCTAAGCCAGACTACTGCCACAAAGCCCAATCCATAATGCATCTTATCCTGGCCAAGAACCACCCTGAATAAGAGACGGTCTGACTGATATATAAAACAACAAACCACAGTTCACTTGGTTTTTACGGTTTGAGGTTGGAATCTGTGGAAGGAGCAGAGCTGCCCATCCTTGATATTGATTGAAAGATACAAAGTGCTAGCGAAATATACAAGTGTTAGCTTGCTTATTTTGTTCAAGAGCATTATCTACTCAAGTCCATATGTCATACCAACAAGGAACTTATGACCATAGTTGGCTTACAATGTTTTAGGGAAATGCATCCCTGAACGGAAGCACTGCCTAGATTTCCACAAATGGGCTTAAGTGGGCATGCTCGACTGAAGGAACCACCAGATACCCACTCTGTGCAGCACGGTCCAAGGCAGTGAAACCTGCACTTGAGCAGAGTACAATGTTTTCAAGGCCTTTACAAGCTGCTTGTTCAGCTCTGGCAAAAACGTTGCACCAGATTAGCAAGAACCATTCATCAAGCATTCAGGCACCTCCAGATTGGCCTAATCAAGTTTCTTAACTTCGCCACCATGAAACTTAGTAAGCCAGCCTCATATTTTATCTAAACTCACGACTTTATAAAACTTCTCCATCCGACAGGGGAGTGATTCAAATCACGCCTCACTTGAGAATGACAAAGCCTTGTTGTCAGAAGCCTCCAGCAAGTATTGATTTCCTCATCTTCACAGTCAAAAATGACCGGACGCGGCGAACCCACTGTGTGCATGTCATCACAAGCAAACTAGTGGGGCAACACCATTTCAAGAGAAGATGAGACTCACAAGGCTGAAGCAGGCTTTAGCTTATCATTGGAGACCTCGTGATCAGTGTCTTGTTCTCGCTTCCCTAGCTCACGTGGCCCCTCAGGCACCACAGAGGTTGGAGAGGTTTCTTTTTAAAGAAAGCAATCTGGGAGAGAAGCAATTTTTAGCTTCATGCGCTCGTAATGTGCATAGACGTGAGCAGGTCAGCTGAGTCAGGGTGAAGCAAAGACGAGATGTAATTAGGACGCTGAAAACAACATTCTGACAAAATCTTGGCTATATGTTAATATATATATATATATATATATATATATATTATTGAGGACACCTCCATACAGGGTTGAGCATAATCCGCCAGTGAATTGGCATGATGCTATACAGGCTTCAGATTTGGTCACTCCTAGGCATATTTCCTATAGCCTCATCTACTGAATTTAATGATTTGAAAAGGAACACTGCCTTACATAAATAAATACTTACATACTTAAATAAATAAATAAATAAATAAATAAATAAATAAATAAATAAATAAATAAATAAATAAATAAATAAATAAATAAATAAATAAAATGTTATAGTTGGTGCACTAATGTCAGTCATATCTCATAAAAAACCTAGCTGGAATATTGTCTAAACCAGTAGCCTTCAACACTTCAGCTGTTTTAAGTAATCTCAACTAGAGAAGCTAAAAGAGAAAGAATCCCAGACAAAAGTAATACCTCAAAACAAAATGTATTTTATAATTACCAGTACTTGGAGGAAGTTTTTTTTCTGCTAAGTGATTAGTAGTGGATGGAAAAATTATAATTTGTCATTTTGCCATTATCATATTCCATTTCCCTATCAATAATTATGCCTAATAATTTGATGAACCATAAGGTTTCATCTTAAGCATCCTCCACAGTGATTTAGGATCCTTTTTAGCAAAAAGGATTATGAATGTATGTTTTCAGACCTTTTAACTCTCTCTTTTTTCATTGAGTCACACCAGTGTCAACCTCAGATGACACTTTCCCAAATCATTCAAGTACCGTCTGATGAAAATGTCATAAGCTTTCTCAAATTGGCAATCTTCAATTTAATTAGCTGTCTTTGTACAATTTCCATGAGTGTACAGGCTTTTATCAGTCCACCAGGAAACATGTTTATCGACACAGTGAGTATGCAAGGTTGACGTCAAACCTTTCAAAGACATTCCAAACATTTCTTTAAGAACCTTGAATCAAGTCAACTAAATGGATGAATCTCAGAAACCTGTCAAGCATATGTCATTCCAAAATAATAAGCAAGAAAAAGGAAATAAAATGAAGAAAATTATGCCTATTTTAAGGACCATTAACATTGTCTGCTTTGTGATATTTTTCAGGGCTTTGTAACTCCCAGCAGCTCTATGGTGGCACTGCAGGGAATACTCCAATTATTGTTTGAGGGAAATTTGTGTTAAACAAAAATACAACATTAAGTTACAGAATATTGAGTGCAGAATATAAACTGCTTAGAAGTACAGATTTAGTCAAGTTTACAGTGTATCTGTAACTGCATGTAAATTGCACCAAGCCAAACAGATGTGTTTTTGCAAGCAGTTGGTGAGTAGTCGACTGCATTATTGTGTGCTGTTTCATAAAATTCCATATTTCAAAAGCTTGTGTTGATAGGTTTATAGAACATTTTCATATGTTTTCTGCTAAGTTCAGCAAGTGCCACCCAAAATAAATAAATAAATTAGACAACTTTCATCAAATAATAATGACAGAATTCTGTTCTGGGCAAACTCAAGACAGATATTAGGGGCAATAGAGGCATACTTGACTAACATGACCTGCCTAAAGCTTCCATCATCTTTGGATCAAAAATGAATATACTCTCATTTTTGTCAATCATTTAAAACTCAATGCAAAGTCAATATCTTCAAGCTTCAAAAAATTCTGGACAGTTATTAATAGCCAGGATATCTGCAGTAGATCCCCCCCCCCCCCCCCCCCTTCTCCCCCCCCCCCCCCCCCTATTTGTCACCTAAACTCTGGAACTGCATTCATAATGTTCAGAATTCAGACACACACTGTCAGTTTAAGTGTCGGCCACATCAAACAGACACTATAGGGCGATTTTGGTATATTTATAGTGATGCTGACAGATTAGGAGGGAACTGAATACAACAGCAGTTACAATAAATAAATAATCTCAATTAAATATGTGAACAAACTGAAAATCTAATCACAGTATCATAACACCAAGCATTGATAAATCAGTTTGTTTTACTGTCTTGAAGGATTCGGTCACCAGGAATCGACCAAAGAATAATGTTGGGGAACATTAATGCTAGGATGATTGATAAATCAATGGGACACTGAAGATAATTGGCTGCTGTCCCGGTGGGTCCGCACTCCCAGAATAAGGGAAATCAGTAGGAGAAATGTGACTTTACAAAGGCATCAGTACAGCATGAGAAACAGCAGATTAAAGGCGTAACTGAATGGGATGGGGGGCAAACACAAGGAGAGGGGACGTGCCTCGCATACCAAAACACCACCAGATCACTTGCATACCCACTAACAAGAGGAAGGAAGTAAGATACAGAGACAATACATGCATATTTACTTTAATCGTGACAACTCTCTGAATACTTTTAGCATGTTAACAGATATGGCAATGTTAATGTATTTGGTCTTGGTGGACTACCATCTGCTACGTGCACTGCTGCTGCTGAAGTATGGAGACTTACTGCTAATAGATACACAGACACATTGCTGTGAGCATGCAAGATATGCTGCTGCTGCATAAATAGGCTTTAGCAGATATAGACAAGTGGAGCTGGGGGAGGTGGAGGGTTTCAGGGGAACTTTAATAGTGCACTGTACACTCTCAGCTGTCAAAAAAACTGTCACTGGGGCGGTACCCTAAGGCAATAGTTCCCAATGTGGTCAGAAACCACTGTCCTAAGTTAACAAAAAGGTACATTTTCACCTTATTTACCCCTAAATGGTATATATTAATACCTTAAAGTAAACAGAGTAAACATCTGCATTGGGATTTGGATCATGTGAATGCAACGCAAATCTTGTGGGACCAGGCCGTTTTACCTTTATTTTGGGGGCAGGAGTGGGGAGTCAAAAAAATACAGTGCAGGTCCCGCCGTCCTGCAATTTGGCGCATAACAAGAATGATGGAGTTACTGTGCGTTCACACCACCGCCGGCGAGAGCATCAAAATTCGCTCTGGCCACCCTGCTAACAACGCTGTAGAAAGATTTGTGGATGCTCTGCCGCTCTGACGTATCGAATGCTTGTCTTGTATTTAAAGGAGCCGCAAAGGAAACAAGCATGTTGATCTAGTGCAGACTGATCACAAGTAGGGTATAAGTTAACCTCATGAAATATTTTAAATGTGAAAGTAAGAAATTGATCAATGGAAAGAACTTAACAATTATAGTTACATGTTTTTTAATGAAATAAACCAATAAAAAACATTTGTGTGGTGTGTTTTTTGTTTGTTTTTGTTCATGGTTAAGTGCTAGCCTAATTTCAACATGCAGTTTATAGGAGACGTTTACTAGCCTTGGTCTTTAACATTAACATTAATCTGTGCACAGCCTACATTACAAACTGTCCTGGTTGAAGTGTAGCCTAAATGTAATTGGTCAAATCGGTGTTGTTTTGAACAAATAAATTGCATCCGCACTGAAAAACAAGCGTTCTAGCGTGAAAATGCTTGGGAACTAATGTGATCAGAACCAAAGTTTACAGGACTGCGTTCTCTGGAATCCTCTCAAGTGGAGGACTTCTACACTCCGACTGGTTGCCGCCCAACCACGTCATAGCTCATTACCATAAAGTTGACCTGACTTCAACTCTCCTCGACGCCCTCACAGTCCAAGACGCAACACGCCTCGCCGCTGCTCGGTGTGAACGCACAGTTACAATAACACTAGGCTTGCTGTGTTATACGGTGTTTGGTCTTACACCGATTACATGACAATCATTTTATTCCACCCCCTCTGTCATTTAGATTTTTTATAGAAATAAAAATCATTTAGTTCAGCTGAAGAATGTACTCTATACTGAAAGTGTCTACTCTGCTATACAGCCAGAGTTGCCAGGTCTGCGGGACAAAACTAGCCCATGCTAGTCAAAAAGAGCCCAAATTAGCGCAATGACCATATCCCAAATTTCAAAAAGTAGCCTGATTCTGTGGAAAAAATGTGAACTTGACAACCCTACATCCAACACAAGCTACAGGAGTCAGATTTCACTAAACACGGGTCGAGAGTAAGGAGAGATGACTGACAAAACCATGGTAGAGGATTTGCTGCTTAACAGAAAATACGTTCTTATGTATCTTGTAAAATATGCACACAAAGTATGTGTGATTGTGAAATCGAAAATGAACAGCGAGCGCTTATTCAAAAGCCATTACGGCTGTCGTGAATAAAATGAAAATGAAATGAAAATTGTTGACTGCAGCATTAAATTTAGATCTACTCAATGTTGCACCATGATTCTTTTTACACATTTTAATAGTGTTGCACATTATAACCAATCACACACGAGTCTGTTGAGTTTATGAATGCAGTGGCTAATCAGAAGCGTTCAGATGAGTCATCGCTGAAAATGCGACCTCTAGCGGCGAAATCTTACATATTGTGCCTTTAAATGTTGTGCTAGCAATCTAACTGGCTACAAATTGGCTATCAAAATGTAAGATAAATGACGTATCAGCCTTAAGTGATACTTAAGCAATGTTAAGTGTCTGATGCATCCTGAGGTCATTAATAACACATCCATCAAGTGATTCAGGACATGCTGGCAAGCTGTCCAAACACAATTTGAGTAAATCATATTGGTTAACTTCTAATTATGCTCAATTGTTTTACAAAAACAACAAATCCTACATGAAGACATTTCCGGTTTGGGGAAGTTCCATTAAAAATGGCTGAAACAATAATTTCAGATCTGTCAGCTTAACTAAATGTGATGTAAATGTTCCTTCATGTTATATTTTCAGACAACAGGAGAATAACGTAACACTTGGTATTTTATTGTGACATAGTAATTGTTCTTATCGATATTCCGTTCTCGACGTAATAAAAGAAAAAACTTTGTATTCCACTGTAACAGTATATAAAAAAAAAGATATAGTTATACTGGGCATTTGTGGTCTGCTCTCCTGATATAATTTATGATATAGCTATCCCATGAATAAAGCACTGGAATGCACTAAGATTCTTGTTTTTATCATAGATATTTTATCACAGATATTTTAGCAGAATCAGGAAGTATGTTTCAATTTTAGCAAGCAGGGAAGATTGTGGAGGCCCACCAAATAGAGCCATAAAATATTTAACAGTAAAGAAAATAACTGTTACCTATCGTATGGCCATCAGAGACAATCTCTCTGCTACTAGGGTCTAATATATTCCTCCACTCTAAGAGAGAGAGAGAGGGGGGGGGGGGCATTGAGGTAAAATTAATCAAACACAGAAGGTCATCACAAAGTCATTCGGCCCAATAAAGACACCCGCTTCAGTCATTAACATGGCCACCACAGGGAAGCCTCGTTTTCTTGATCCCTCATGCCTAATCTCACCAGCCCCTATAACATGGTTATGCTTGCTAAATCTGAAAGATTCATGAAAGAAGGGAAGTGAAATGTTGCAACTCACAGGTGGGACATGTCGTATAATCACCAAAGTATAGCTTTGACCCTCTAACGATTTGATGTGACCTAATTAAAATAAACTAATAAAATAAAATCTATTACGTCTAGTTATTCTGTCAATAAAAGCCATTTTTTCCAAATAAAATAATACCTTTACTAAATACCATTATCAAAAAAGAAAAAAATATGGAAAACAGACAAACACGTCCAATACAACACATATAGTTGAACACACTGTACCAGGGCTGTCCAAACTCGGTCCTGGAGGGCCGGTGTCCTGCAGAGTTTAGCTCCAACCCCAATTAAACACACCTGAACCAGCTAATCAAGCTCTTACTAGGCATAGAAACTTCCAGTCAGGTGTGTTGAGGCAAGTTGGAACTAAACTCTGCAGGACACCGGCCCTCCAGTACCGAGTTTGGACAGCCCTCCACTATACCCTCCGCAAACTGTTTCTTACAGAAACCCCCACTGAAGTAACATAGGAGGAAAATGTATAGCATCTTATAGCATTACATTTTTTCTAAATTGAGGGGACGCGTTGCAAATCAAAATCGAGCAACAAACCTGTCCATACAAATTAAAAAACTAAGAGTACACTGTTGTCAAATCTGAGAGTACAGACTACTAGATTGAAAACTCAAATTACAAATTTGTGTGCACGAATTGTTAAAATGAGGGAAGTGTTTAGAAAATCTTGATAAACAGAGCACCGGCTGCAAAACTGTAGACACCAGATTATAGGAAAACATTCTCCTACTGTACATGACCCTTGGGGGACTCCATACTTTCTCATGCTGCAGTAAATAGAATTCACAAAAGGGAATAATGTTAATTATCTCTCTAAGTGCACGGAATCGCCTAGTTCTTATAGTGGGACTCATTGTAATGCAGTGTTGCAACATGCCCTACATGTACTGTGTTAATATTAAGGAATTTGTTGGTATTGATTTTTCACAGGTGTTTTGGTTTATTTGCCCGTTTGAATTATGCATTGCATTGTGCTGAGCTGTGTTTTAGGGTTAAAGGAAATGTCTGTAAACTCAAGAAATAATTAAAGAAAGAATTTCTGAATGAAACAACATTGTTGAGAGAGGCGGGGCATAGAGGACCTACAATAATGTACAGTATTTGAAAAATAATGTGTTTTTTGAACATTAAAGCATGTCAACATATTCTGTTACACCAAATGCACAAAATAATGATCTGTAAAATAGCATCATATGACCCCTTTAATACACAGTAGGCTATGCACTTCTCAAGATTTTTTTGTTTATTTACATACAGCCCTTCAAGTGTGATATTAGTATAGTTATTTTAAACTAAAAAATAGAAAAGTATACTTTCAGTCTACTTTGTATGTACTTCTCAGACATGGGCTTAATGTACTTCTCAGAAATATACTCAAAATGACATTTAAGTATACTTGACTTATACTTAGAAAAAGTCTAAATATATTTGAGCTATATTTGTGCAGAGAAGCCGTGTTTTCATTGTTATACGGTATGGGGCGCTATTACACGTCTTCTGTACAGAATTTCCAAAAAAACAAAAGTGAAGAAGAAACCGAAACAACAGATGCTTCCACATGTATTCTAACATGATCATCAGACATAAAACAGCATCGAAACTGTGTAACGTTATGGAATAAAATGTCAACCAATGAAGAGGCAATAATGTCTGTCAAGCTTTGGAGTGTTGGTCGACTCCATCTATGTTTTGATTATCATTCTGAATCCAATTAAACCAATCCAATTATAAAAAAATAATGCATGAAGCTAGAATAAAATGTTTTTGTTTACAAGCAGATAGCCTGTTCTTTTGATGTTTGCATGTTCAGATATTCATTTAACAAAATATATACAGATTAATACCTAAATAGGGACATAGTAGTATACTTAAAGTATGACGTAAAGTTAGGGCATAGAGGACCTACAATAATGTACAGTATTTGAAAAATAATGTGTTTTTTGAACATTAAAGCATGTCAACATATTCTGTTACACCAAATGCACAAAATAATGATCTGTAAAATAGCATCATATGACCCCTTTAATACACAGTAGGCTATGCACTTCTCAAGATTTTTTTGTTTATTTACATACAGCCCTTCAAGTGTGATATTAGTATAGTTATTTTAAACTAAAAAATAGAAAAGTATACTTTCAGTCTACTTTGTATGTACTTCTCAGACATGGGCTTAATGTACTTCTCAGAAATATACTCAAAATGACATTTAAGTATACTTGACTTATACTTAGAAAAAGTCTAAATATATTTGAGCTATATTTGTGCAGAGAAGCCGTGTTTTCATTGTTATACGGTATGGGGCGCTATTACACGTCTTCTGTACAGAATTTCCAAAAAAACAAAAGTGAAGAAGAAACCGAAACAACAGATGCTTCCACATGTATTCTAACATGATCATCAGACATAAAACAGCATCGAAACTGTGTAACGTTATGGAATAAAATGTCAACCAATGAAGAGGCAATAATGTCTGTCAAGCTTTGGAGTGTTGGTCGACTCCATCTATGTTTTGATTATCATTCTGAATCCAATTAACCCAATCCAATTATAAAAAAAGAATGCATGAAGCTAGAATAAAATGTTTTTGTTTACAAGCAGATAGCCTGTTCTTTTGATGTTTGCATGTTCAGATATTCATTTAACAAAATATATACAGATTAATACCTAAATAGGGACATAGTAGTATACTTAAAGTATGACGTAAAGTTAACTTAAAGAAAACTTACGAGTATACTTGCAGTATAAAACTACTAAACTAGTAGTTTACTTAGACTATACTACTAAAAATGCTACACGTATTTAATTAGCAAACTATCAGTATACCTATATGTTCACTTTTAGTATAGTTGCAGTACAAACTAAAAACATAGATGTAAACTAGTGGTGTACTCAAAGTTTACTACTGTTATACTTAAAGTATACATTTATATACTAGAAAGTGGGCCAATTTAATCCCAAGAAGTATTGAAATACTACACTTACAAGTATACTACTAGTACACTGATATGTGTATACTTACTACATAAAGTATACTTAAAACCTTACTTGAACTTCACTTAAGCATGCTTAATAAAATAAACTTGAAGTATACTACTTTTTGGTAAGGGAGCACTTCAATAGACAAAGGAGTGAAACAGTTTATGGAAACTTTAGGGAAAATAAATTGCAAATGTGTTGTTGTTGAGTATCTTATTTGACACATAAGGCTTGCATAGCTCATATAGTGTGATATAGTGAGAATATGGTTTTATTCAGTTTTGATCAGAGGTCCAAATTGAGCAAAAACAAGCAAGTTGGTGCAGTTATTGATATTTATATAACCGAAAAGTATGAAATTCCATTTCAGTTCAGTAAGTTTTCATCTTGAAATATTACTAACAATCTAAAAATTATTTTATTTACTTTATGAAAATCAGAAAAGATTTCATGGCAGAAAGACACAAGCCACGAGCTGAAGGTGGATCTTTGTACAATTATACTAAAAGGCCTTTTACTTGCTAAAAATTAAACTAACAATCAGACGACAGAAGGCATGGAGTAGATTGCATGCAACAGGTTTATCAGCAAATTTTTGATCATGTTAATAATTTAGAGGCCTTAGAAATTTGCGAATCAAATATAATACAATAGGCTTTATAGTTTGAAAGTGTAGTTTATTTGACTTTTGCTTTAATGAGCGCAGCACTGAAGCTTGCATGGACTCCACAAGATTGTGCAAACTCTGATGATCCGTTATTCAATGGGCTTCAACAGAGATGAGAAAATTTTGCCGATCCTAATGTATCAATTGTTGCTCTTAGACAGCAATGACTGTCACAGTCGGTGCCACTGTGAGGAGCGCGGAACGAGGAGACCAGGAGTACTAAAAGGGATTTATTCAGGGCCTTTCGCACCGCAGGAACCTTTTCATAGTACCAGAACTAATTGTGGAACTACCCACTTTTCGGCGTGTTCGCACCGCCGGAACTGGGAGCGATTTTAGTACCGAACTGCCTTTTTCAAGAACCAAATTAGCTCCTACTCCGGAGCAGGGTCTAAACGGCACAACTGGTACTAATCGTGACGGAAGTAGACATTGATTGGCCAAACGCGTATGAAAACGCCCTCACCCGCCATTATTTAAAACGCTGTGTCAACATGTCAACTTATTTCGCAATTAAGGAGAACAGCGATAGATGGACAGACGCTGAAGTGCAGGCACTTGTAGCAGATGTAGCAATGCCAGTTGTCATTGGAGATTCTTAGTCCTCCTTTCCGTTCTTTCAATCGCTTTACGTATACGTCGACTTTCCATGTCCATTATTGTGAA
>NW_015505732.1:342083-347499 GCF_001515645.1 Sinocyclocheilus grahami
TTTAGTTCTGGAACTAAAGCGGTGCGAAAGGGCCTATTCTTGTCACAGGGACTCACACGTAGCACGAGGAGAAGACATCAACATAAAATTCCAGCCCAGGAAGAACTGAACGGGCTAGATAACGAGGGGCAGACAGGTGATGGGGATAACAAATAACAAGGAACAGGTGATACTAATAATGTGAAAAGGAACTGGAAGGACCAAATTAGGAAAACAGGAACTCAACGGGAACATACACGTGACAATGACATTAAAAAGAGGTTTTGCATCTAAGATGTTTCTCTTGTAAAAAAAACTTTTTAAAAAGTATCTAAAAACAATTAGCTCCTACTCCGGAGCAGGGTCTAACCAGCACAACTGGTACTAATCGTGACGTAAGTAGACATTGATTGGCCAAACGCGTATGAAAACGCCCTCACCCGCCATTATTTAAAACGCTGTGTAAACATGTCAACTTATTTCGCAATTAAGGAGAACAGCGATAGATGGACAGACGCTGAAGTGCAGGCACTTGTAGCAGATGTAGCAATGCCAGTTGTCATTGGAGATTCTTAGTCCTCCTTTCCGTTCTTTCAATCGCTTTACATATACGTCGACTTTCCATGTCCATTATTGTGAAACCCGCGAGACACAACAAAAACAGCTCCGATCACAGCGTCCTCCATCCTCCTGTTGTTAATGTTGTTCTTCTTTGTTTCAGTTGTTGAACGCCGCGCACAAATGACGACGCTGTCGACCGGCTTACGTCACTTCTTAGTACACACTGTCGTGCGAATGCAACCCTTTAAATGGTACTGGGAAATAGTTCGCGCAAAATCGTCCCAGTACTTTAGTACCGTACATTTAGTTCTGGAACTAAAGCGGTGCGAAAGGGCCTATTCTTGTCACAGGGACTCACACGTAGCACGAGGAGAAGACATCAACATACAATTCCAGCCCAGGAAGAACTGAACGGGCTAGATAACGAGGGGCAGACAGGTGATGGGGATAACAAATAACAAGGAACAGGTGATACTAATAATGTGAAAAGGAACTGGAAGGACCAAATTAGGAAAACAGGAACTCAACGGGAACATACACGTGACAATGACATTAAAAAGAGGTTTTGCATCTAAGATGTTTCTCTTGTAAAAAAAACTTTTTAAAAAGTATCTAAAAACATTAGTGTTTCTTTTAAAGTTCTTCTTCTTAATGTCTCAAAACATGCTCAGATTTGAGAGAAGTCTGAAAGAAGTCAGATATGTCGATACGTACTCAAACACTTTTCATTCAACACTCATTCTTTCAGCACATTTAGTTTATAGCTCTATACGGCGACACATTAATTGTTTGAAAAAAATGTTTCAATTGTTATTTGAGACAAAGTTGATGCCTCTAGAGATATGAAAGAGCAGCCTCTGAGAAAAAAAAAGTTTTTCTCAAGACACTTTCTAACTTCCTGTAAGCTTCTACACAACAGCATCAAACACACATGCAGTACACAAGCACATTCACGGAAACACTTGTAAACACACAGAAGTGAACTGCACCATCAACACACACTCACCGTCAGGATGGACATGCAGCCAAGACACAAGAATCAAAACCTGATGAGCATCTGCATGTGTGTGTGTGTGTGTGTAAATGTGTGTGTGTCAGTGCATGCAGATTCCAGTTTCTTCTGTGAGATCGCAAGAAGTGAGAGAGAAAAAAAGGCTGAGAGAAATCTAGTGGTCAGATGGGCGACACCCTCTTCACATCATTCTTTCAGCACATTTAGTTTATAGCTCTATACGGCGACACATTAATTGTTTGAAAAAAATGTTTCAATTGTTATTTGAGACAAAGTTGATGCCTCTAGAGATATGAAAGAGCAGCCTCTGAGAAAAAAAAAGTTTTTCTCAAGACACTTTCTAACTTCCTGTAAGCTTCTACACAACAGCATCAAACACACATGCAGTACACAAGCACATTCGCGGAAACACTTGTAAACACACAGAAGTGAACTGCACCATCAACACACACTCACCGTCAGGATGGACATGCAGCCAAGACACAAGAATCAAAACCTGATGAGCATCTGCATGTGTGTGTGTGTGTGTAAATGTGTGTGTGTCAGTGCATGCAGATTCCAGTTTCTTCTGTGAGATCGCAAGAAGTGAAAGAGAGAAAAAAAGGCTGAGAGAAATCTAGTGGTCAGATGGGCGACACCCTCTTCACATAAACACATCATGAGTGGAAGGAGAGAGAGAGAGAGAGCGAGAGAGAATGTGAGTGTGTGTGTGTGAGAGTGTCTATTACAAACACACCATTAAGTGCTGATCACTCACCCCAGCCTCACTCAAGACATTATGCCACTTGGCTGGACTTCCATGTATGACAGAATACACAATCATTAACGTCCACTACACAGACACACACACAGAGAGAGAGAGAGAGCGAGAGAGAGAGAGTCCTATCTGCTCTTGTTCTGCTCAAAATGGCCCAAAAAGCAGACACTCAAGAATGGTAAACAAGCGCAAACTTATTTAAATGCTACTAAAAACTACAACTACCAAGTAAGACATATACAGTAAGTCAATTATTTCTCTTATTTTTCTCTCAAACACAAACACTTTATAAACACAAAAACACAAAGAAATTCAGGGGACTTATGACCACAACTTCAAAACAAATGCATGACTGCAAGTTAAAAATGATTTATTTAATTTAAACGTTTAAGTTGAGTTATGCTGACATAACAATATTAATCATTACATCAACTTAATATTGTAAGTAATTTAATCTGGATTTTCTGTGTTAATTTGCCATATAGTACCACAGAATGTCCACTTCAATGGTTTGAAATTATTTTATAAATAAATATATATTTTCAAATAAAAAATTAATCTATTAATATTGTTTTCTTTTTATTTATTATATTATTTAAAAATCCCTTCCTACTGAGAGAGAGAGAGAGAGAGAGAGAATGTGAGTGTGTGTGTGTGTGTGAGAGTGTCTATTACAAACACACCATTAAGTGCTGATCACTCACCCCAGCCTCACTCAAGACATTATGCCACTTGGCTGGACTTCCATGTATGACAGAATACACAATCATTAACGTCCACTACACAGACACACACACACAGAGAGAGAGAGAGAGCGAGAGAGAGAGAGTCCTATCTGCTCTTGTTCTGCTCAAAATGGCCCAAAAAGCAGACACTCAAGAATGGTAAACAAGCGCAAACTTATTTAAATGCTACTAAAAAATACAACTACCAAGTAAGACATATACAGTAAGTCAATTATTTCTCTTATTTTTCTCTCAAACACAAACACTTTATAAACACAAAAACACAAAGAAATTCAGGGGACTTATGACCACAACTTCAAAACAAATGCATGACTGCAAGTTAAAAATGATTTATTTAATTTAAACGTTTAAGTTGAGTTATGCTGACATAACAATATTAATCATTACATCAACTTAATATTGTAAGTAATTTAATCTGGATTTTCTGTGTTAATTTGCCATATAGTACCACAGAATGTCCACTTCAATGGTTTGAAATTATTTTATAAATAAATATATATTTTCAAATAAAAAATTAATCTATTAATATTGTTTTCTTTTTATTTATTATATTATTTAAAAATCCCTTCCTACGTGCACTGCGTTAAGCTAACTGAGACTTGTTATAGCACTTGTATATCATTGCTCTTTTGTTGATTTTGATTGCTTCCATTGTCCTCATTTGTAAGTCGCTTTGGATAAAAGTGTCTGCTAAATGACTAAATGTAAATTAATATAAAATACATTAAATAAAGCATTCTGTGTTAGTTCAGGCAGGCCTTATAGTCAAGCTTTGCTATCAGCTGATTTAAAAACAAATAATAATAAAACAAAATGTATAAATAAAAAAAATTCAAACGCAGCCCATATCAGCTGATCCGATTTATATGCACTCAATTGACGAACAGGTGCCTTATTTAAACACCACTTCAGTCAGCCTGCTTTGCTGCTTCCAATGCACACTGCTTTACAACCTACCTCCTTCCCAGCTCCTCCTTTAACTTGTGTCTAACTTAAACAATGTCATCTGTTGTCATAGTTGCATGCTCTGTTCTCGGGGGATTTCTGTGCAGCTCTCCCACTCTTAAATTGGGATGGCTACCTCTACAAGCTGCTGCTATTTCCCTGTTGTACACAGACAGGCATCTGAGATCGGCTCGATTTGAGAAAGAGTAAAGATTTTAGTAGATTAACAAAAAAAACACTGAGTGGATTTTTATCATTATAGGGTGGTTGTGTACACACACTTCCAACACACATTTCAGTTCAAACAACTTGTAAAACTGCACGTAGCATTATATGACCCCTTTAACATTTAAAAGAGTTTCTTTTATGTTCAAGTTTTTGTGGTTGGAGACATGAAGATACAGTATATACTACATCGATTATATGAGTTATGATTGTACTAATGCCAGTAACAAATATTTCTAATTCATGAAGTTTATATGCTAATAGCTGTTCATTTGAATAGTCACTTTTCATTTTAACACAATTGAACACTCAATTATGTTCAAATTAATTGGACTTTATTTATTTGTTTATAGTAATCAACTTGAAAACTTGTATTACTGTATGTTACAAATTGAGTTTCTCTAACTGAGTGTAGTTTGTTGGGTGAACAATTTCATTTAATTTTATTTTATTTTTATTTTACCTTTTTAAACTCTCATTTACAAGAGGGCCCTGGCCAAGATAGGCAGCACATTTAGTTACACATAAAACAAAATACATTCGTTTACATACACAGAAACATACACAAATCACTCAAAACATTTACAATCAGGTGACTCTACAAATAGATCCTTTAAAATACATTTAAAATCATTTAGTGATACCAACTCTTTTAAGCATAACTTATCTTGTAGTTGATTCCAATCAAATGGATCAGCATAACTAAATGCCCGCTGACCCATATTAGTACGAACTTTAGGGATGCTTAAAAGATAATAGTCTTGTGAGCGAAGCCCATAATTCTTTACACCATTTTGAAAGATATTCTGCTGTAAATACGAAGGAAGTAAATCTAAAATGATTTTATATATAAATAAGTACAAGTGCTTATGTCTATGGGATGACAACGCCGGCCATCCAACCCGAGAGTACAATAAACAATGATGAGTAAGGGCTTTTGAATTTGTGATGAACATTAATGCTCCATGATAAACTGAATCCAACGCCTGTAAACAATGCTTAGGTGCCTGCATGTATATGATATCACAATAATCCAACACTGACAAAAATGTAGCTGCTACCAATCTCTTCCTTGCTGCAAAAGAAAGACAATACTTGACTATAAAAAAAGGCCCAATTTCAACTTTAATTTTCTCACAAGGTACTGAATATGACGCCCAAAAGAAAGAGAATCATCAATTAAAAATCCCA
>NW_015505732.1:347602-357043 GCF_001515645.1 Sinocyclocheilus grahami
ACAATAAACAATGATGAGTAAGGGCTTTTGAATTTGTGATGAACCTTAATGCTCCATGATAAACTGAAGCCAACGCCTGTAAACAATGCTTAGGTGCCTGCATGTATATGATATCACAATAATCCAACACTGACAAAAATGTAGCTGCTACCAATCTCTTCCTTGCTGCAAAAGAAAGACAATACTTGACTCTAAAAAAAAAGGCCCAATTTCAACTTTAATTTTCTCACAAGGTACTGAATATGACGTCCAAAAGAAAGAGAATCATCAATTAAAAAACCCAAGTATTTATACTTAGATACTACTTCAATCTCCAAACCTTGAAGAGTAGTGATTGAGCATGAGTTTGAAAGTGCAGACTTTCTTTTTGTAAACATCATAAGTTTAGATTTCTCCGCATTTAAAACAAGTTTTAAATCGCTCAGTGTATGCTGAACTGCATCAAAATCAGATTGAAGATGACTCAGAGCCTGATCCAATGTTGATGCAGAGGAGTAAATCACCATATCATCAGTGTATAAATGAAAACTTGAATGTGCGAAACTGTCTTAACTCAAAAAGATTGATGTAAACTGCTGTGTTAATTATTTTTTGTTGTTGTTGAGCCAAAACATTACTTTTTAGAATGTAGACTGATCATAAACACAGGGACCACGCTTGCCAATGAACATGTTTGAGTCCTCCATTCCAGTGGACTTATTAGTGGAATTTTTCATCAATTCTTGAGACATCTATCTATCCATCTATCTATTATCTATCTATCTATCTACACTGTAAAAAAAAATTCGTCAAATTTACGGTAAAAAAACGGCAGCTGTGGTTACCAGAATTTTACCGTAAGAAATACGGTCGCAATGTTTTAGGTTTTACGGTTTTAACTTAAATTTACAGTTAAATACCGCAATTTAATTTGATATAATGTTAATATACCAACCTATTGAAGTACTGAAATCTGTTTTGTACCTTTGTAATACACTGATAACCACCAAATGCGGGTGGTGATGAGAAAGTCACATGATGAACCAAAGCCCATCACAAGCAGCTTTTAGATAATAACATATATAGAAGGTGCACAGTGTGTCATTCACACAAACACTAAACACCATCACGGTAACACACATGAAACTGAAATAATGCAATAAACATTCATTTAACAACATTAGGTGTAACACACAACCCTAATATACAAACCTGATAAGAAAAAACTAAGAAGAAACATAGTTATTTCAACAAAAAAAACATCAAATTTGAAATGTAACGCAGAGAATTCTGGGAATGTCAATTTACGGTTATTCATTGTAAATTATACGGTATTTTTCACTTCCAAAAACGGTATACCACCGTAAAATTGATGTCCAATACATGTAATGTCTAATACAGTTTTTCACCGTATATAGTAGGGGAATTTAACGTTAACCATTTAACAGGTTTTTACTGTAGCATTTTTACAGTCTTTTACCGTTAAATTCACTGTCATTTTTTACAGTGTATCTATCTATCTATCTATCTATCGATCTATCTATCTACCTTTAACCTAAAAGGCCTTAAATCAAACATTAATTCAAATTCTGGAAAATAGAATTTTAAATTCAGTTCTGAATGATGCACAACACTGGTGTCTGAGATGTTTGAGAGTTGTTAACGTTGAGGTCCAAAGTTAGCTTGTTTCATTGCCATTTTCCTCCCTCCCCTCATCCCCCTTTTTTTTCTCTGTGAAACGCCTCAGTGTTAAACAAGCAGCTCTTACATCTAATTTGTCATTGTGTCTCAGTGTGTCCTATTGCAATGTACACATCATGCCATATTTGACCTCGCTGACATTGATTGAATGTGTCTTATCATTGACGGGAAACCTGACGTGACATGTCTTGGCACGGCATATTTGAATATGCGCAAGCAATGACGGAATATTTTCAGGAACTTAAATATGGGTTTATTACTCACACAACAGCTACTGAATGGTTTCAAATATAGCACACCTGTCATTTGGACTACTTTTATAGCCCTGTCTTTGTATGGAAAAGAGCAGTATTAACACTAAAGTTCTCCTTTTGTGTTTCACAGAATACGTCAAAACAGGTTCGGATTGATGAAGGTGCATAAATGATGACAGATTCTGTGGGTAAACTATCTGAACTATTGAATTGTAAAAAGTCATATTTCTGATATTTTAATTTCAGGTTTTTTAAAACAAAACTTCTTAAATACTGCAACAACTATGTCAGGAAGTGTTCAAAACGAACAAGTTGAGAAATCGTCTTCAAGTATGTGCACATCATAAACTTCTTGAAAGGACATTTCCTCTGCAGACTGACATTCATGTCTGTCTCGTACAGTCACGGTTTACCTCGCCTCCGTGAGCTTTGTGGGAAATATCAGTCATATAAACCTCATAAAGCAATCTATCATCACGTAAGTCACCTCTCTGTGTATGTTTTGCTCTATGTGAAAATGAGTGCAAGAAACTTTATTTAACAATTAACCACTTGCTTATCTCAGCAAGCGCCATTTATAACCAATAAAACACACACAAATACACTCAAACAGACATAAATGTTACATAAAATATGAGCATGTTAAACATTTCATAATATAGTGTTCGTCACTCATCATAAAATTCATAAAATATTGCTTCCTAAAAATATGTATATTTTCCATATACTGTACATGAAGCTTATTTCTTAAAAGTAAACATAAAATATGTATTCATAAAATTTTGAAATTTAGAAAGAAACTTTCAAATATAAAATGTAATCTTTACTGAAATCTGTTGTGATATTAAATTAAACTGCAACATAAATGTCAGCTCCATGTTTAATAAAATAAACCTGATAAAACAGAGAGGTAAACCGTGCAGCTTTAGAAACATCTATTCCCATCTTCCCGGACACACACACACACACACACACACACACAAACTGTCATATCAGGTGTAAAAGCTCAGTTCTGATCCCATTAGCACTAAAGCAGGTGTACCTTGAATACAGGCATCTGGCCGCTGTGAACGTATCTCTTTCACATGTGCTGATTCTGAATCCTGTCCAGTAGACGTCTTCTTCTGTACTTCTGCCTGGAAATGTACTGTAAGTTCCCTTTTTGCGTCTGTTTTGTTCTATTTCAGTCTACCTGTTTCTTTCTCTCTCTCTGTGTGGATTTTTCTCACTCTGTCCACGGTTTCATTGCGAGTTCCACTATATTTGCTGCAGACTCTGTATGTGTGTGTGTGTGTGTGTTAGCAGCTGCTCTGAGGCGCGACTGTGCTGCTGAACAAAATGACTGGAGAGAGAAAGAAAAAGAGATGAGGACTGCCCATGTCCTGTCTCTCTCTTTCTCTCTCTCTCTCTCCAGAGACAGGCCGCTGTCCCGCTCTGCTTGCTGTTATTTTTAGAAGCAGCCGAGACGTGAATCAAAGGCTCGCAAAAGAAACAGGCACATGTCACACATACGCCCAGCAGATCAGGGGATCTGTATCTCACACACACCAACACAAACAATCCCCGCTCAGCCATTTGTGCAAATTTCGTCAGCCCCGGTGCAGAGAAACTGCAAGATGCTTGATTTTTGTGAGGTCACTACTGAGGAGGGTTGAACATTGTGTTATCATAATGCATTACAGAAAACACAATATATCTGCTACTATCATTTAGTTTCAGCAATAATGGCCAAATAAAAAGCCATCTGATCTATAGATACATGATAGATCCCATACAAATATAATGAATCAAGGTCATGTGAAACCTTTAGCCCTTCAGCTCTCCAGCAATCAGTTAAATCAGAGATGTCACATTTATCACACACACACAGAGTTAAAACCACCCTGAAATAGCATTTGCAATTCCAATGGATGATGCACAATGTCTATTTTTAATAAGCTCAGTACATATTGTCTAAATAAATAAATTAAATCACAGTTGCACATCAGTGTCATAGACCCTATGCTGAAATCTAATCATCAGAAAGCAATACATGAGATCTGTGTCAGGACCCATTTAATTACCATAAAACATATATGCCATACAGGACTGACATAACATTAAAGTAATGAATAGTTAAAGATTGCCCTCTCTTTAAAGACAATCAAACAAGATCCATCAAAGGCTGAGTATTCCTATTTAAAGCTTGACAAGAGAACTGATGAAGTGAAATTAAATATAATGAAATATTGAGTCGATGTGCAGTAAATGTGGCCAATTATAAAGACTGAGAGCTAAATCATATTTATAAGGCAGACAACAAGACAGGATATATTATATATATATATATATATATATATATATATATATATAATCCAAGTCTTCTGAAGAGACACAATCACACAATGATAAACAGATTTCATTTAGGCTTTCATTCACATATAATATTGATTAACGCACCATCCCTAACTATGCCTTTAATGACAGAAACACAGATTTACTGCACAGCCGTTTGTCTCTGTACAGCTTCTATTCACTCATTACACTCTCCTAAAGAACAAAATGAGAAACGGTCAGCAAAACATTGTAAGTGTGTGTGTGTGTGTGCGCTTTAACTAAGTGTATCTCAACATTTTTCAGTAATTCACACAAGGACTACCTAAACACGGTTTTAAAACCTAGTGAGCTGCCAGCCTCATCTCATTAGTATTTGTAGGTACTTGCAAGTGTTATTGGGACCAGGACTGTGAATCAAAATAATAATTGATTACACGTGTCTGTGATTAATCACAGCTAACATTAAAATTATGAGGTGAGCATCATTCAAGGAATTAAATTAGAATTCCTTTTAAATTCCAATTAAATTGTGTAATCATGCACTAAAATTTTTATTTATTTTTTTCTAGAAAATTACAGTTTGTCAAGACAAATTTGTATTGTTTTTAAAGCCTTGAAGTTTGAAGGTTCATTGACCTTCATTGAAAGAAATAAAAACAGATAGGTAAGTTATTTGAATTGCAATTCAATGCATTCTTATTTCCATCATTCTAATTCAACTTCTGTTGGGATGTTGCAAATTTAATTAGAATTCCAACTCATAAATCAAAACAGAGATTCTCAAATTTTGAATTTTGCACAATTCTAATGCAATTCATGAACATTTGTATGCCTTTATGTATTAGGAGTGTAACGGTACATGTATCCGTCCTGAACCGTCACGCACGGACGTCATGGTTCGGTTCATGCAGTGAGACGACAAATACAGTCAGTCACAGGCGATCAATCTGAAGGGGGCGAGTGCTGTAATGCAATGCTAACCACCATGACAAAAAGAGCAGAAGAAGAGACGATCTACACACCAACCCAAAACAAGAACGGTGAGTTCAGATGGCACACAAGAGCTTTAAGACCCACCTGCTTGTTTTAAATCAGCAGTGTGGGAAAGTTTCGGGTTCTAGAGATTAGGGCTGCACGATTAATCGAATGCGATTGTCATGCGCATTTTGATAGTAATGCCAGTTCTGTAATCAGCAGGAAATCATCATCACGTGCTTTCAGATGGAGCAGAATTTACTACACATAGCCGTAGTTCACTGACAAGTTACGCAAAAAAAATCGATTTTATTGCGTGATTCTGAAATCGAAGAAATCGTTCGCGATAATGACAGCTGTTTGCATAGCTTCTCAGTGAACTATGGCTCTGTGAAGTACATGCTGCTCCATCTGAAAGCATGTGAATATACCACATTTAATAACATATTTTTACTCCAAACTCACTTCATAACATCAGTCGAGTGTTTGAAATAAATCCTTCTGTGAGATGATGTGGCTTCTTACACAGAATAAGGCACGCAACATATTTCATAGTATTTAAGCAGTGATAAAGGCATTGCATTATAAATATACTTTATTTTAATGAAAATTATAATAATAAGAGCTCAGCTAAACCGTATATTGCCGTAGTCGTGTGTTTATTAGTTACGTTGAATCAATGAAAGCAGTTGGATCTTCTGTTTATTCAGCTGCAGCGATAGGCATTTCCTGGGTTTCTTCTGCGAGGTGTATTTGGAGTTTCAGCGCGAGAGCGCCCTCTGGCCTTTGGATGGAGATTTACTGCTGATCACAGAACCGTGCTTCACTGAAAGATAAACATGACAATCGCAGCTTCTGTCGAATCGTGATCTCGATTCCATTTCGATTTATCGTGCAGCCCTACTAGAGATGCACCAGCTATAAATCGGAACGGGTTTTTAGTTTTATTTTGGCCACTGCTATCATTTTCCAAAATGTAATTTGTGTGTAATTTGTATGAAGTCTGTAAATACTGTACCAGACAGATCAAGCTCACTGTTCGCGATGCTCGAAATATTGGAAGGACAAATACAGAATGTGGGGGTTTATATGAATGTTTTCAGAAATGTTTCGATGACATTTTCTTTTCTTCTTACCTCCATATAATCAAAGTCCCTTTAAGGCAAGTCATTTCACTCGGGCATGCAAGTGCAGCTCCTATCTCTTTGAAAGGGGAAACATCAAATTCTCCTAAACTGTTCGCCAAGCTTATGATTAAATTTCATATTTGAAATAACCAATGAAATCTGACAACAACTGTAATGTTGTTAAAACTAAATCCTGTTTCTTTTGCTCAAATAGCATTAAAAAATATATACATTCTTCAGGCGAGAGCAGCCAGTGTGCATGCACAGTCCTGAGTGCACGTATCAGTACACTGACTGTTTCTTTAACAACCGGGACTTCTAACGGCAGCTGTAGTGACACGAAGACATTAGCAATTAGCGATTGGCTCTTTTACTCAGAAGGCGGGGCTTCTTTCGATGGAG
The DNA here is from genome assembly GCF_001515645.1 of Sinocyclocheilus grahami. Taxonomy (NCBI): domain Eukaryota; kingdom Metazoa; phylum Chordata; class Actinopteri; order Cypriniformes; family Cyprinidae; genus Sinocyclocheilus; species Sinocyclocheilus grahami. The sequence goes on from NW_015505732.1 coordinate 354,357, forward strand.
CGGCCATATTGAGCATTGCATTTTCTTCCATTCAAAACTATACAAGTGGCACATCTTGGGTAGTCTGTAGTCTTTAATATAATGCATATTAAAGTAGTGTTTATAAGCACAGCTGCTATGTTTACAGCAGTAAGCAAGGAAACTCTACACTGCTGCTGTTCCATAAGTGCCACCTGCTGTCAGAGATTAATTAGCATTTTTATTTAGTCCATCTGCTGTTTTTTTTGTGCAGGTGTCTTATGTAACATAATTTCACAAATCTAAAGTCAGACCATTCTGTTTTTGCTTTAAAAAAACAACTGCTCATACTACACGTATGTAGAACTACTGTCTGTTCAAAACAAATGAAAAAATAAATTTCCTGTTGTACCAAACTCATATCGAACCGTGACCGCAGAACCAAGGTACGTACTGAACTGTGAATACTTTTATAATGTAGTTTGAATGTGTGAGCAAACGTATGAAATGTGTGTGTGCTAGAACCACACTTTTTGTATGAATACCATTGATTACTAATGAGATTCTGTAAGACCTAGAGAGCATTTTTAAAACAACCTATGTGTGTTCCCAATGCTAAACTTGTTCCATAAGATAATTTGACAATCATATATTTTTGCTCACAAGCTGCTTTTTACCATCTTACACACACACACACACACACACACACTAATGATAGACAGTAGGTGCGCGCGCAGGTGTAAGTATTTAATGTGTGTGTGTGCGTGTGTGTGTGTGTGTGTGTCCATGCGCACGCACACTAGTGTGAGGTAAAGATAGTCCCTGAGTGTCCAGTATGACGCAAGAACCTTTAAGCGGTCGGGGGTTATTTTTAGCTTCTTCCAGGAGTGTCACAGAATAACGACTGCAGAAAACAATGTTTCTATAATCCCTGGACATAAAACTCATGTCAAACGTGTCAAACGCAGCATGCTTATGAACTGCACATGAGCTCATGCTGTAAAACATTCAACAAGAGACAAGTGTGCTTCATTAAACACTGAAACACACATTAAACATTAAATACTTACTGTTCCAAAAGTATAGCCACAGACTTAAAGGAATAGTTCACCCAAAATGAAAACTCTGTCTTCATTAACTCACCCTCAAGGTGTTCTAAACCTGTATGAATTTATTTAATTCTTCAAAAAACCATATTTTATCTCATACAGGTTTGGAACAATCTGAGTAAATGATGACAGATTTTCCATTTTAGGGTGAAATGTCTCTTTACGTGTTAGCATGAGACTAATCCAGCTTCTTATGCCACACCCATCAACAAACTGCAGTCTGGTCTTTGACTGTCTGATGCATATTGCATACAAAATTGGAAAGTTCTGATCTGATTGGCTGACTTTAAGGAAGAAAGAACTAATCACTAGACTTGCCTAAGTTTGTCAGGTTAGAGGAATCAAATACTTGATTCAAGAGTTTTGAAGCGTAGCAAGTAAACTAGATACCATCTTTTTTCTTCTTCTTTTTTTGATATTGACCTAAAAGTCAACATGTATATTTGACAGTGTTTTCTCTAGAACTGTCTGTAGAGGCTGGGTCATTATTTGACTTCATCAGAGAGGTCAAAGAGGCTTGCATGGACCTTTTGAAAGAGGAGCAAACATAACAAAGGACTGTGAACTGTTGTGTTAAATTAAGTTCAGAACTTCATTGTCTGTCATGTGATAAACAGAGGCCTTGGCAGAGGTGGACAAAATACAAAGAGTAACCATCTAAAAAGGTCAACAGCCAATTCAGTGATACTGTAAGAACATGTTCTGAAGAAAATCAGCAAGTATTAAAGGTATGCAGTACAGCACTGAAGTATAAAGTAATTGGCATTATAGTGTACAAAATGGGCAAGTATACAATTCTTACTTCTAACATTTCATTCAGCAACTTATGTCCTTAAATATTTGACTGCTAAAATTACAAAAATTAAAAAAGGATTATTATGTTGTGTTATGATGAACCAATTGTTCTCATTACATGTCAAAAAACTTTCTATTTTTCAGTTGACTTGAAAATAACATCATGAAAGCATATCAGTTAATATATGCTCTAAACAAAATAATACTGTAAACAAATTGTTAAAAACAGTAAAAATATACCAGAAAAAGTCAAATGAGGTAAACTAGAAAAAGGGATAAACTAAATCTAACAATGACAGAGCAAAAACCGCCAAAAATGAATGAGAAACTTAAAGGGTTAGTTCACTCAAAAATGAAAATTCTGTCATTAATTACTCACCCTCGTGTTATTCCAAACCCGTAAGACCTTTGTTCATCTTCAGAACACAATGTAAGATGTTTTTGATGAAATCTGAGGGCTCTCTGACCCTCCCATAGACGGCAAGGTAACTACCACATTCAAGGTCCAGAAAAGTACCAAGATGATCGACAAAGTAGTGCGTGTGACATCAGTGGTTCAACTGTAAAGTTACGAAGCTACGAGAATACTTTTTTGCGCAAAGAAAACAAAAATAACGACTTTATTCCACATTGGATTCACTTGTGGATGCACGTTCACGACAGTATCATGACGCGAGCGCTGTGATGTGGCGGCGCTGACCCAGATCCGGCGTATCCACTGATGTCACACGGACTACTTTGTCGATCATGGTACTTTTCTGGACCTTGAACGTGGTAGTTACCTTGCTGTCTATGGGAGGGTCAGAGAGCCCTCAGATTTCATCA
>NW_015505732.1:357570-376620 GCF_001515645.1 Sinocyclocheilus grahami
ATCCGGCGTGATGACGTCATTACGCCGGATCTGGGTCAGCGCCGGCGCCGCCACACGCTCGCGTCATGGTACTGTCGTGAACGCACATCCACAAGTGAAGAATAAAGTTGTTATTTTTGTTTTCTTTGCGCATGTTATCTATTAGTTGTCTATGGGAGGGTCAGAGAGCCGTCATATTTCATCAAAAATATCTTAAATTGTGTTCCGAAGATGAACGAAGGTCTTACGGGTTTCGAAAAACACGAGGGTGAGTAATTAATGACAGAATTTTCATTTTTGGGTGAACTAACCCTTTAATAACACATACAAAATAAAGCAGAAATTGAAACGAAATTAGAAATACAAAAACTTTCTTCTGGAAGTTGCGCAGTAGCTAGTCAATTAGATTGGAACTTGCCATTTCAGCTGGTTCTTGCCCGTTTTGGTATGTGCGTGTGTGTGTTTTTTTTATTATTATTTTATTTTATTTTTTTATAAGAATTAAATTATAAATTCATAATAGGCCTTTTATGTGAATAAAATCCTAACATTACATCAACAAGATTAAAGTAGCAATATTTTGAGAATGAAAACAACATTTCAAGAATAAAGTTATAGCATTATGAGAATATATCTAAAAAGTAACCTCAAAGGGAACAGTCTTATCAAACGCTTAACGTAACAAATGCTATACATTGCTTAATCTTCTAACACATCAACCAAGAAGAACCAAAATTCTCTCACTTTTTCTTTGACATTTCACTATCTATACTGTGAAATGCTCAATTAAAAAATCAATAGGGGTTATGTGCAACAGACTTCCGTATTCTGTTAACCTGGTCTCGCTGCTTCCAGTTCAAGCGTTTTGCATATGCTTCGTTAAACATGAAGGAGTTTTACTCCAGATGCCTTCAAAGTAGATACCAAAGATTATCATAACTAATGTCTATCACATATGCGGAATGATATCTAAAAGTTTTTTATTTGTATTCTTTTCACTAACATTTATATAAAAAAATTTAATAAAACGTCAACAATAAAAACAGCTAGCTAGTTTAACTGATTATCTTAAAAGTCCATAGATATCGCTATTATTTATTACGGCTGTTAGTACGTTCTCCGACAAGCGGAAGTGATGAGACCCGTTTTCGGGGTTTGGTCAGGTGACGTTCAACATGTACTCTATTACAGTAACTTAAACTGAAAATTAAAATAAGTTCTTGTCTCATGTAACCACTCTCTGTGCATTTTCTTTTCTGAGAATGCATGTTGGCATCTGCCTAATTTGGCCAGTATCTACCAGGTAAAAGATTAATTTGCACCAAAATATGGAAACTGATGGGTGCTTGGTGCCCATGCATGCTTTTTGTTCCTTTTTTCCCCAAATATATTTCTTATTTCATGTCTGGATGTCTGAAACCGAAACAAAAATAATTAATTCTAAATAATAGAATATTAGAATGGTTACGGTTGCAAAAATGCAACATTACTGATAATTACAAAAGTATGCCTCCAGTGTCAGTTTAATTCTATTTAAGTTCAGCATTTCTTTCTTTTGTCCCCAAAAGCCAGGAAAATAAAGTAAATACATCAAACAATAACTGAGCCATTGTTCACTGAGAGCAGACAGAACACACTGAGCTTGTAGGTTGACCGCAGTCAGCCGTGGCATCGTTACAGAGCACAATGAAATAAAAAGTTTATGGAAGGAAATGACAGTTAGATGACATTTCCCGTGAGTCTCCACATGGCCGTTAATCTAGCTGCTCTTGTGTCTGTGTCAGAGCATGTCTGCGTGTGTCACACTGCTCTCTGTGCCTGTATGATTCATGTGAACACATCATTTCCTCTTATATCACACAAGAGCATCACAGTGTCAAACACAGACACACAGCTGTATACCTGACATAATGTGATTCAATACTGACTACAAATTCATTAAAGCACACAAATATGTACAGGCTTCCAATGAATGTTCCACACCTTGACCAATGAATGTTCCAGGACATTTTGAAATTTTGACATACTAGACTGTATTAATTTTAGGTAATAATATGCTTTTCCTGGACCATGGGAAACCAGAATATATTACTGTATTTTTGGGAACATAATTTGCACCTGACTATAAGTTAAAACTACATAGTTGAGAAAGAGAGAGAGAGATAAATTGCATCGGTGCATAAGTCACATTAGTATTACATTCAGAAATAATGAAAAATAAATAAGCATAATAAACATCAGAACAGGGATGAAAAATACAAGTATATATATATATATATATATATATATATATATATATAAATTATGGTGCCATTCATTCTAAACTAAATTTATTAACACCAAGCCTAAACAAATTTATTTAAAATGAAACTGAAACTAGCATGGTGTGGTAAATGTGCCATAGATAAACTGAAGTAGCCTACCTCTCTCATTCGGCAAATCCAAATGAGTGCACGTTGTGCATGTTTTGCATACTTGACATTGATTGCATTATATAAGTCACCTTGGAATATAAATTGCAGCATGTTTCTGGTCATAAAAAGGCTATATTCTTATATTCTGGAAAATATGGTATATCTGTCATGACCGGTATAGGAAGGAAGCTGTCATATTTAGAAGTTCTCATGAGCTCGATAATTGGCTTCCCGAATGACAGCATCAGTTTGCTCGCCAAGAGAAAACACGTACGAAAGTTCACCACCAACACTGAAGCATCAGCTGTCTTCACTTCACTGTTCTCTCTACACAAATGACTGTAATTCGACTGAGCCCTCTATAAAAAATAAAAAAATAAAAACCTTCAGATTCAGAATATTTCTATTCATTCACCTGCTGTAGACAATCATCCTTTTCAACCATCTTTATTGTACAAAGGATTTCACATTTGGTACAACAAGAGAATCTGAGGAATTAAAGATGTTTGCAAGTTTTGAACAAAATGGCAATTTTGTCAAGTTTAGGGTTAATCTGCTAAATAAGGGTAGAGAGCAGTGGGAATATATCAAATGAGAAAGTAAGCACAACATTCAGAACATGCTTAGTTCTACATTTGCAAAATTTTTCTGAAGCTATATTTGAAAGAATGTTTCCTAATCGTAGTCTTATTTGTGGCCGATGTCAACAGACCCCAGTCACCATCTACAATACGTTTTGGTTCTGTGTGGAGTACCTTGAAATTTAATTTGTGTGTGTGTGTGTGTGTGTGTGTGTGTTCTGGTAGATATGGTTTATGAGGACACAAATGTGTATAATGACATGAGTACTACAACGTATTGCTAGCACTGTACAAAGAAGGACAGTTTATTGTTCCGTGGCCAGAAAATAAATATTCCTTGAATTGATAAATGATTATATTGTCTGCTCGGTGGACGGACAGATCAAATAATTGTAATATTGATTCTGCTACAGTTAATTCGAAGATATAATCTAAATATTTATTATGAATCATAACCATTTATGATTCGTCATAAATATTCCCCTTTTTAGAGCTAATAAATAATAATAAATGTTACAAAATGGTGTTTTATGAAATTCACAAATTGCCAGTAGTTTTCTGTGAGGGGTAGGTTTAAGTGTAGGGTCGGTGTAGGGTGATAGAAAATACAGTTTGTACAGTATAAAAACCATTACGCCTATGGAGAGTCCCCGTAAATCATGTATGCAAGAATGTGTGTGTGTGTGTTTATATTTTATTATTTACTTTTGGTCTTATTTTGTTCCTGCTGTCTGAGACTTGCAACTCATTTTGGGAGTTGCAGTCCTAAATCATGTACAAGACAGACACACAGAGAGACATTTAAACTGATCAGCCACATTGCACAACTGCAGTGAGTCCTGCTTGAAAAACCCATCTGGAACACCGCAAACAGACAGACAGACGGCCAGAATGATGGAACAGAGAGGTGAAGAGAGGCATAAAGCAAAAGAGAGGCAGAGAAAATGATTGAAAAGCAGTGAAAGCTGATTCAAAGGCTGATAAAAGCATCTGTGATCAACACACACCTTCTCTTTCATGTGAATGGAGAGCAGAGGAATAAATGATAGCAGGTGCAAGATCTGACTCAAAGCCTATTGGACTAATTCTGTCTTCCAAATCAATGTGGAATATTTCTACTAAATATCAGACTTCTAGCCATATATATCAGCGCTCTGTTGGCTGAAGCCTCACATACAAAAAATGGCATTATTAGCACATATTAACAGACTCGCTGATGCATTTGTTTCATCAGAAGTGAATATTTATCATTAACAGGGTGCCACCATGTTCATGTGACATCACACATCTCCAAAAAGAACCACTAGTTTAATCCAAAGTCTTATGAAGCAACATGATCACATTGTGTGGTGAATGGAGCAAAAGCATTTCTAGTTGATGCTTTGCAAGTTGATACTGAAATGTGCCGTACCTACAATCTACCTATGGAAAGAGAGCGGGTGATAACAAGAGACAATTGGATCAGCAGCACGATCCAGAAAGAGATCATTACCCAGTTTGTACATGCTGTTCAGAGAGAAAACTGTGCCACAGACGGTGATGTCTATGGACTGACAGCTAATAGTACAACAGATGTCAGCACTTCAGAGCAATTTCCTTGCAGTCTTCAGTATGCTGACAGTAATTTTGAGTCACCCGTGCTCATGGACTCACAAAGTGTGTGAACCTGCTGATGGAGAGACTAAAGGTCTTAAAGGATTAGTTCATCCAAAAATGAAAATTTTCGGACAATTTACTCACCCTTAGGCCGTCCTCATTTAGAGAAATTTAGCATTACTCATGGATTTGTTTCTTACAAACACACAGCTTTCCGCTTCACAAGATGTTAACTGATGGACTGGAGTGGTGTGGATTATTGTGATGTTTTTATCAGCTGTTTGGACTCTCATTCTGACGGCACCCATTCACTGCAGGAGATCCACTGGTGAGCAAGTGATGCAATGCTACACTTCTCCAAATCTGATGAAGAAACAAACTCATCTACATCTTGGATGGCCTGAGGAGTAGTACATTTTCAGCAAATTTTCATTTTGGGTGAACTATTCCTTTAAGTCTTGAGGCATTAATGTTCAACCAGATAAGAAAGTATGTTACAAAGATTGGTTTGAAAATGCATGAAAAACTAAGAAGAACCTGCTTATCCCAAATAATGAGAGTTTGGAGAACCGTCCCACGCACTGCATGTACATGATCAACCTATGTAAGATGTAGAAACACTGATGGGGCAAATGGCTTGAAACTCTACCACATCAGCTTAAGGCCCTTATTGTTAAGCCCTGAATATGTCCAGAAAAAAGCGATGCACTGTACCTGCTGAGGTGGGCAGAAAGTCTGTCTCCCGTGCAGCTGTAGCTGTTTTTTGATGTTCTCGCTCAAACACTGACACACTCTTGTTTTTTGCTCCAGAGAATTTGCTTCCAGACTCAGAAGACAATCACATTTCTGCTGAGACAGAGACAGAGAGAGAGACAGAGATGAATATTGTAGTATGCAGATGTTTATGGGGTTTGGTCAAGTGACGAAAAAAATTATTTGGCTTGTTTTGTTTGTAGTGCAGAGAAGCCAGAAGTTGCTCTATGTTGAGAGAAAGAGAAAAGCTCTTATTTGCTTGTGTCTCAACTGTTTTCAAGCACTGCCAGAAGTGATTAGAGATATGGGTGTGATCCATTTTGGGGGTGATCCATCTTAAGACCCCAACTGTGCACTTCACTGATTCATACATTTGTCACAGAAGGATGATATCATAACAATGCTAACTGATGCACCACAAAAACACTTTGGTCCAATCATTACAAGGACTTTCTACTTAATGATTGTTAGAATGGGCTAATGATAATAATGATAATTCTATCCTCACAGAAAGTATTACATTTCCAATAAAACGTTTTATGTGTATTTTTTTTATCCATTTGAATTATGGGGATGCTTACATTCTTACAAATGTAAACAAATTGCGGTTTTTCCACATTTTAGCCATTAATTTGATCAAACTAACAAGCACTTTCTACATAGCGGTGTTAAGTACTTCAGTAACTCTCTGGTAAAGACAGATTCACAAATAACCTGCCTGATTTATCTCAGCTGCTCTGTGTACCCTTCAATACACATGAACTAGACAAAATGACTAGCAACATGGGTACTATCTTCTCTAATACATTAGAAGCTGTTGCCCCCATCAAACTGACAAAGGTTAGAGAAAAACATACTGTGCCATGGTACAACAGTGTAGCGAATCAGCTCATGACAGGAAATATGAATAATTAACCATAACTAGTTATAATTAACTATTCATATTTTAGATCCGCTGTAGATATTTAGCTGACCTCTCAGGGTCAACTGTCTTGTCAATTCTAAGAACGTTAATTTCCTGGTTAAGGGAAATAACTTTCTTACTGTACAATTCTACAAAGCTTGTAGTGTAAATCTGCATGATTAGTGACTCCGGTTATGAGCAAACAAAGAACAAGTCAAGTGTGATACAAGTAAGGTTTTATTAACTACATAAACACTTAAACTAGTCTAACATCCTACATACACATACCCACTAAATTACTGAAAGTGTTGTTACCTGTAGCAGAAGAACCGCTTCTCAATATTATTAACTCATCATTGTCTTTTGGTCACGTCCCAACACCATTCAAGCTGGCGGTTATTAAGCCTCTTATTAAGAAACCACAAATAGATCCTAGCAAACTGGCAAATTACAGACCCATTTCAAATCTTCCGTTTACGTCTAAAATTTTAGAAAAAGTTGTGTCTGCTCAATTGTGCTCCTTCCGGCAAAAAATTATCTCTTTGAAGAATTCAGGTTTCAGGTCAGGTTTCAGGCCCCACCGTAGCACAGAAACTGCACTTGTTAAAATTACAAATTCCTTACTTCTTGCATCATACCAAGGCTGCATCTCATTGCTAGTTTTACTTGATCTTAGTGCTGCGTTCAACACTATAGATCATGACATACTCATAGATCGATTACAAAACTATACAGGAATTCAAGGGCATGCTTTCAGATGGTTTAGATCCTACCTGTCCAACATGTTGCCACTTGGTAATATTATTAGGAAATACGGGATTAGTTTCCACTGTTATGCTGATGATACTCAACTATATACTCAACTATCTCAACAAGACCAGGTGAAACTTCTAAATTATCTAAGCTAACAGAGTGTTAGAAATGTAAAAGATTGGATGACCAATAGTTTTCTCCTATTAAATTCGGATAAGACAGAGATATTACTTATTGGACCAAAAAACAGTACACAGAATCTCTTGGATTACAATTTGCAACTAGACGGATATACAATCTGGGTGTTATATTAGATAGCAAATTGCCTTTTGAAAATCATATTTCCCATGTTACAAAAACAGCATTCTTCCATCTTAGAAACATTGCCAAGCTACGATACATGTTACCTGTTTCTGATGCAGAAAATCTTCAATAAACAAGCTACAGGTAGTCCAAAATGCAGCGGCTAGAGTCCTTACCAGGTCAAGAAAATATGATCATATTACCCCAATTTTACAGTCTCTGCACTGGCTAACTATTAAGTTCCGTCTCAGTTACAAAATATTATTACTTGCCTATAAGGCCCTTAATGGGTTAGCTCCTGCGTACCTTACTAGTCTTCTACCACGCTACAATCCATCACGCTCCCTAAGGTCGCAAAACTCTGGACTTTTGGTAGTACCTAGGATAGCAAAGTCCACTAAAGGAGGTAGAGATTTTTCGCATTTGGCTCCCAAACTCTGGAATAGACTTCGTGATAATGTTTGGGGTTCAGATACACTCTCTTTGTTTAAATCTAGATTAAAGACACATCTCTTTGGCCAAGCATTCAAATAATGCATCTCATAATCTTGGACTGCAGTTATATTTGTATATATATATGTAGAAATGCACATTATTATTCTTTAGCTTGGGTTAAACAAATCAATTTTGATTGGTTAAAACAGCAGCTACGCTTGACATCCCGTGGTAACTAGGATTTACACAAGCTTCAGTCTGGATCCAGAACATCTGAGAAGAGATGATGACAACCCCTCAGAGGACCTCAGATGATGCCAACCCTGAAACAACATACAGAACTACCAAATTTTGCTATAAGTTTGATTGCATCATATAATAATTGCTGTTAATAGTGTTCATCGTCTGTTTGATTACGTCTTTAATTGATTTTTCCGTACTTTTCTGCCATTTGTACATTAACTGAAAGTCACCACTGATAAGCTACTACTAAATATTGTAGAAATGTAATTTGCTGAAAAGTTGCTTTGCAACTATTTGTATCATGAAAAGCGCTATACAAATAAACTTGAATTTAATTTAATTAAATGAACAAACAAATATAAATGTACGTTATGTATCATGGTCGATTCTATAGAAGGTGAATTACGCCATTAAATATATACACGTATCTATATATATATATATATACAGTATATACACACACATATTGCAATATGTAAAAATACTATAGTACAATTGTAAGGAAAAACATCTGTATTGTGAGAAAAAAGTCCTGACTGACTCTACGGCAAGACAATTCCCTCTTAGTTACTGTTGCTATGTCCAACTAGCCATGGCGCTCTCACGCCACTCATCATGTTCTCACGCAGTGATAAATGCATTGCGGAGCAAAGAGGACACTGACACACCGACAGACAAGACAGAACAGGTCACTTTTGGCATGAAACAAAGTCTCAGATTCCAAATTTTGACATTTTTTTAAAAGAAAGTCAAATAAATACAGTTTTGTGGCTCTGTAATGTGTCAAGACAGATCGCTGTAGCGCCTCAGGTCAAGCAACACGTGAACCGATCATCTCTTCCACTTTCCTAGTTATAGTACAAAATAAACATGAATGAACATCAGAAGCTATCTTGTTTCAACCGTGAAATTACATCAATACACACCATTTTTCAAGTTCAAGTCCACCAGCGTTTATCTACTCTCCTGTCTGGATTATTTGTCAGACAAAATAGCAGATCTGCCATTATGATTGGTCAGATCACCTGTCAGTCAAGCTCCCGGCGATGGGTGAATTGTAAGATATAAACTCCGAATTTTGAAAAAATTTGTTTTAATTGCAAGATGTAAACCTGCATGTACTTGTAAACTCGCAATTAATTAGCAATTTTGAGATACAAACTTGCAATTCTGAGAAAAGAAAGTCTGAATTCTGAAATAAAAATGTGCAATTACTTTATTTTAATTAATTTTTTTGTTTGTTTGTTTGTTTTTTATTTCATGGTGGAATTAAAATGTAATTCTGAAGGGCTGGAATGTGTTTAATGCAGTTTAATCCTGTGCATTAAAATGGTTTAATGCACAGGGAGTTCCAATCAGTTTAATCACCATTCTATTAATGTCCAGCCTTCATTGAAGCACACACATTACTCGCACATAGTAGTCACATACTTTCTTGGAGGCAACCAATATCCATATGCAGTGACATTTACATATATAGTGATTTTTATCTTACAAATGAGGAACATCACAAGCAATCTGTATGCGCCAACAATATTTGCAGAACACAATGGCAAGTTTAAAATATAAATGAGATCAGTAAACAACAACATATGGCATATACAGTGGGTACGGAAAGTACTTGTTGGGTCTTTCCCAAAAAGACTCATGGCTGTATTCGATCAAAAGGGTGCTTCTACTAAATATTGAGCAAAGGGTCTGAATACTTAGGACCATGTGATATTTCAGTTTTTCTTTTTTAATAAATCTGCAAAAATGTCAACAATTCTGTGTTTTTCTGTCAATATGGGGTGCTGTGTGTACATTAATGAGGAAAAAAATTAACTTAAATGATTTTAGCAAATGGCTGCAATATAACAAAGAGTGAAAAATTTAAGGGGGTCTGAATACTTTCCGTACCCACTGTATATGAATCAGTGTTGAGTGTCATGTGTTATCATTTAAATTTTAAAGATGTGGCATGACACGACGCTTCTCGTCCGGTGCGCGACCGCCTGAAACGTTGTTTTCTTCACCTCCATGCCCAAACGTTTTTTTAAACATTGTACCAGGTGTAAACACTGAAGTGGTCATAAAATCCACCCAAATCATGTCTCACGGGTAATGGATGAAGTTTAGCATAGATGATATAGCATTTATGCCTCAATGTAAGACAGAAAAGAAACAAAGCACAGATGCTAGGGGGAAGCTGCTCTGTTATTGTATGAAGAATGATGAAGCGCAGTGGCTTCTCAGCCCAGCACCAAAATCAATACAAGTCATTCTCCTCGATCCATCATTTCAACTTAATAAAGTGGCTTGAGACCATCAGTCCCTATAAAGCTGCATATATCTGGTGCTGATGATGTCATTATTGAAAGGCATTAAAGAAAGTTATTGAAGGAACAGTTTCTTTTAAAAATATTTTGTCATAATTCGCTCAATGTTATTCCAGGCCTGTATCATTTTCTTCATTGAAATGTTAGGAAGAATGTCTGTTTTGCTCTTTTGCAAACAATGGAACTGGACAATGATATATGGATGACAGATTTTAATTTTAGGATGATTTCTTCTTTAAATCAATGTATGTCCCATCACATGAGAAAAATGCACATGAACTCATGTTGTGATTTGTTTGACACTTTAATAAAATGATCACATAATTTTACATTGAAATGGGGTTTATGAAACAGGATTCTAAAAAACAAAAGGTCATCCAACATTCAACTATTCAACTGAGATCCTAAAAGATTAGCAAATTCGCACAGCCTCCACCACAAAACAGAGTAACTGGGAACATCCTATTCCAGAAATGTGTTCCTGGACAACTATCAGCCAGATCTTCAGCTCAGATATGAGCTGCATCTGGCTGCCTCAGGGACGAAGAGACTTCTGTTCCAACATTTCCCAGCTGCTGTTGGTCTCTTCATCCAGCCACAGACCAGAGCCCCCGAACCAGGAAGACTGGCTGTGGCACATTAGGATAACTGTCACAGCTCATGGGGCATTCTAATGATGCAGTCAGAGACTAGACTGATTACACATTTAATAATATTAAACACACATGGGAAACTGGTCTTTTTCATTTAGTATTTTCCCTTCTGCAGTTAGAGAGACTATTTTAAGTGCCTGTGTGCCTAACATTTTAATGAAGGGCCTTTGTGGCTAACATGTCTTTACCTTGGGATTTTGGAACTGGACATATCTAAAATGATTTTAGGCCTTTTTTAGGGACACCATCTCTACCGACAATTTACAAATTTCATACATCACAGGCAATTCCACTATGGGCTACCGAAATTGGCTAGGTTGTCCCAACTTAAACAGTACCGTAAGGAAATCAACATGCCATATACAGGTGCATCTCAAAAATGATTGTCTTCTGGACAACTGTCAGATCAGCAGTCTTCCCCATGCTTGTGTAGCCTAGTGAACCAAACTGAGAGACCATTTTGAAGGCTCAGGAAACCTTTGCAGGTGTTTTGAGTTGATTAGCTGATTGGCATGTCACCATATTCTAATTTGTTGTGATAGTGAATTGGTGGGTTTTTGTTAAATGTGAGACAAAATCATCACAATTAAAAGAACCAAAGACTTAAACTACTTCCGTCTGTGTGCATTGAATTTATTTAATACACAAATTTCACAATTTGAGTTGAATTACTGAAATAAATTAACTTTTCCATGACATTCTAATTTATTGAGATGCACCTGTAGTTAACCATCAGAACCTCAGACAAAATTTAGCTTGTTTGCCGTTTTACAATTATTTTGAAAGAAGAAGCCTAGTCTGTAGCACTGGTCATCTTATAAAAAAAGACCCACTGAGGTTCATCAACAGCATTTAATATAAAACAAATGAACTTTATTCTCTTGTGGTTGGCTATTTTATCAGAAAGCTAAGTAACAAGTACAAAAGTATATTTGAAAGTCAACTCTGCTGAAACTGAACCCATTTTAAAAAGCATTAACTTAAATTAAATTCTACAAATTAGTACTGTGGTGGTACCATGGTACAGTGATGGTATTATATGGTAATAGTATTAAATGGTATGTTGATATAGACAAAATGTACTATGATTGTCATATACATACATATTTAAATTTCATCTAAATATTTTTTTTTATCCAAAGCAACTTATAAAATAGGAATATCACAAGCAATTTTTCATAAGAGCCAACCGTATTCATAGTACACAATGCTAAATTAAAAGTTTAATTTAGATGTAGAGTGTGTCATGGGATAGTGCAGGCAAAGGAAATATTTGAGACGAGAATCTCAATGTAACAGTTGTTTTTTTTACTTTATTAAATAAAACAAAAAACACACTGGAGCATAGGAAAACCATACAAGCAATGCAAGCCAACCTATATGATCATGGGACAGTACAACTCCTCCCGGTAGGCACCTCTTGACGCTGTAAAAAATACTACACCTAAGTGATGGAGGAGGTGATGATGGCTATCAGGGGGTGGGTAGAAGGGCCAGGACACCCGAGAGGATGAGCCCATGGAGGAACAAGCGGAGGAAAAGACAACTGTGGAGCTGGCAGAGGAAAAGACAATAGAGGAGATGGCAGGGGAGGTCCTGAAGGAACCAGTGGAGTGGGATGCCTTGACAGAGCTGGAGGAATGAAGGACCATGGTGGAGTCTTAGTTGGTGCAGTCCAGAATGGAGCCAGGTAGAAAAAAAGACTGAGGTGGAGTCAGGGAGGCTGGAGACCAAGTTGCTGGACCAGAGGGGCAAGGCAGAGCTGAAGGATCCGAAGGGGAGCTGGGGGCTCAGAAGACCTAGGCAGACCCAGTGGGAACAAGGATGATGGTAGAGCCAGAGGGTTGGAAGAACCCGGTGGAGCAGAAGGAATGAAGGGCTCAGGTGCAGCTGGAGGCCCAGAAGTTCACAGTGATTAAGGACCCTGGTAAAGCCAGAGGGATGAGAGGCTACAGGGTCCATGGTGGGTCTTTTTGCTGGCTCGGGGCCGTAGCAGGTGGGAAGAGGGGTGGGGATGGACCAGGGAGGAGTTCTGGGATGGAGATCGACACCCAGACAACAAGAGTAGCCGAAGAAACTATGACCAATTGGTAATGTTGTTCTCTTCAACTTCTCAAGCGGTAATGGAGGTTCCACTCAGCCACAGTGCATACTCTATGTATTGATCCAGGATACAGGTGGTGTCTCCAGTGATCTAAACTTGATGAACTCCTCCACATAATTTTCCAGTGGGCATCCATTCTGGTGGAGGCAGAGTAGCCGGTCTTTCGGGTGAATGGTGGCTGCTGCTAGATCCGTTATCAGCAGTTGGTGCAGGTAAAGGAGAGATTTGAAGCGAGGATCTCAATGCAGCAGTCTTTATTAAATAAACAAAACAAAAACACTCTGGAGCAAAGGAAAACCTCAGAAGCAAGGTAAACCAACTTTTACAATGCCATGAAAGAGTGACGGTAAAATGCAGACAGAAATAAGTTGTATTATGCTTGTCTTCAGCTGCTCCTTTAAATCTGTGATAACCTCAGCAGACCAGGTGGAGGGGAGAGTGACTTTGTGCTTCTTCGTGAAGAAACAATGAAGTGCCGCTCATACAGTAATCATAACTGGCAGGAAGCATACACATGTATCGATGTCAGAGGTGCAGTTCCAGTGAACTGAAAGACTGGCCAAAAGAGCATTGTAGCACTTAAATTTATCAAGGAGCCTGGCATGAGACTTACAGCAACATTAAAGGATCAGCAGAGGAATATCTGGCAAGTACTGATCACTTGCTGCATGTGACAACAATATCCTTTTTCTTTATATGTCTGGGCTATAGGGTGGGATAGCCAGACGGAAACCATTACTTACTAAAAACAACAAATTCTATGCTCGCCTAAATATTGGCAAGCCCATGTTGCAAAATGATTTATAGTTTGATGAAACCAAGTTGAAACTATAATTTTGGCCAAAACGTTTGGTGTAAAAACAAGACAACTCGTAACTCAAACAACACCATACCCATGATGAAGAGTGGTGGTGCAAGCATCATGCTATAGGACTGCTTCTCTTCAGCTGGGACTGGGGCAGTAGTCAAGACAAAAGGACAATTTGATAGTAATACTGGACCAATTTGGCACAAAACCAGCAGGCCTCCATTTCAAAGCTGAAGATGAATGTAAATTTCATCTTTCCGCTTGATCATAACCCCACATAACACATTTCTAGATCAACAAATGAATGGTTTTCAAAGAAAAAAAAACATTTTGCAATGGCTGAGCAAGAGCCCAGAACTAAATCCAATCGAACAACTAGTGAAATGACTTGAAGAGGGCTGTAGACAGGAGATTTAATCGATCTGGAGCTCTTTTACTAGGAAGAGTGGGAAAAAAATGACAAATCCACCCACCCATTCTCTGAACCGCTTGTCCTCTGTAGGGTCGCGAGGTTCTGGAGCCTATCCCAGCATCTTGGGTCGTAGGCAGGGAAATTGACAAATCGAGATGCGCTAAGTTGAAAATGACTCTGCTGTAATAAACGCAAAGGTGCTTTAACCTTTAGTTAGTGTTAGTTGAGGGTTTGCACATTGTATGTTTAGGTTAAAAGTTTCTACTTTTTGTTACTTAATAACTTGATTGCAATATCACATTAAAGGTGGAAACCTGGTGGTGACCTGACAATTTATTTGGAATAATTTTTACATCTCAGATCCCTGTGATTCTAACAGGGGTGTACAGCATCTATCCTTTATTGAAACAGCAATGCCAGAGTCTCAAATTTTACCCAAATGTTTGTGCGTGCTGTTTTTTATGCTTATTGTAATATTGGTATGATAGCTTGGTAACATGCCAACACAAACCTTTGTTGGAACTCTATTCCAATATAATCTAATCCACAAAGACAATTCTACTGGTTTTCCAAGTCAGCCACTTACAAGCTGTTTAGAGCTTCAGTTTAGAAGCTGACTGTGTTCATAGTAGACAGCAATGTAGCTCACTAGGTTTTGGAACGTAGCTTAAGTGTGTCCAAGGCAGTATATTATGTAATATAATTATTGGTCTTTTTGTATTTCCCAAAACTACACATTTTCCAAGCCTATGGGATCAAACAGGGGCAAAACAGTTTTCAGAAAATTCCAAGCAGAGCAGAGATGACTGCCACAGCACTACATATGGCAAACATATAGCTGGCAAATTTGCTGACAAGGGCCACAGAATCCAATAACCACACACTTCCTTGAAAACACAACACGAGGAAAAAAAAACAGGAGGCATCTGTAATATATCAGTGCCTTAAAGGCTGAGTGAACTGTAAAAAGATGCCCAGGAGAACAGAGCTGTTTATCGAACTATGCTTGGATGTTATGGGTAGATTACAGTCTCAGAACACAATGAATAATTAATGCTGTCAAACACTCGTCTTACCAAGATTATATTTATGACCGCCCATTAACTGATGCTGCAGAGCTGTGGATTGCTGCTTTTTACCACAAAGTAATTAGTGCCTCATAATCATAATCATGAAAATAAGTGTTTCATGTTGAGAATGAGTGTTGAGTGCATGAATGTTGGCCAAGCTACAAGCTACTCAGTATTTATATATTTCTTTATTTATTTTCTGCATAATGCATAATAGTTATGACATCTACCAAGAGGGCTAATTGCCAAAACTTCCTCGATCACTCAGGACAAACCAACCAGTTAGCTAAAATAAAACAACACATTCAGTTATCTTATCTGTAAAGCTACATACACTGTCAAAAGTTTGGAATAATTAAGATTAATAATTAATAATAATAATTATGAAGAATAAGAATAATGTTTGGAGTTTTGGAAAAAAAAAGTCTCTTGTGCAAGGCTGGATTAATTTGATCAAAAAATTTTAATTTTATGATTGTTTATAAATTAATTAATAATAACTGAAATATTGTAATTATTATAATTACTGAATAATTGTAATTAGTTCTGAAGGATCATGTTACACTGAATTACATTTAAAAATATATAAAAAAAAAAATAATAATAATAATAATAATAAAAATTGAAATTGTAATAATATTTGACAATATTATTGTTTTTACTGTTTTTGATCAAATAAATGCAGCCTTGATGAGCGTAAGAGACTTCTTTTTAAAATAATAATAATTAAAAAAAAATCATTACATCAAACATTAATACATAATTCCAAACTTTTGAATAATAGTGTAAATAAAACCAGTAACATAGCATTTGGTCATGTTAGACCTCTACATGTTTAAAAGAGCTGAGCTACTGTCACATTACTGAATGTCATGTAACGTAACAATGTAATTTAGTTAGTTACACTGAGCAAAATTAGAATTTTTATTTTTATATCTGATGCCGCTGCACTCAGACTCTTCCTGCGCTCCAACTCTGTCTTGTTTAAATCTACATTAGGTAATAATCAGACTGCTTGTTAGCGTACATGTGGGGTGCCTGGCGATTGTGACCTGAGATGAGAGAAGCCCATCAAATCCATTTATTAGACTAATGCTTCTGAGCAAAGCACAGGGAACAGCAAAAGAGCACTGGAACATTTTTAACCCTTAAATTGTTTTTGAAGGGACAGTGAGTAGGCACAATTTAGATAAAAAAATAAATAAATACAAAATAATTAAAAGAGGGTCCCTGCAAATAGTCTAGACAAGTGACTTGGTATAAAAAATCTGGCATCATCTCACCATCTTTATCTGTAGAATGCAATGAGAAGTCTGCTAAGCTTGAGGTACATTTCCAATTTTACATCGGATACAAACTGTAAAATGAAAAAAAGTCTGTGAAAAAAATCAATTTCTAAATTAGTTTAATGCTCTTTTGACATTTGTCAGATATTTTACATAAAAAGTTCTTACTTTGCTTACATTTGATGCCAGCTGCATCCAATGCCACCTGGTTCTACCCCGTGCCACGATGCAGTGGTGTCACTAGGTGGTTGCCGTTTCACCCACACCCATTCCTCTATAATTGTCTGGTCTCTAGACATGGCTAAAGTCCCTCCATCAATGTCAGTTTATGGGTTTGCCAAGTAAAAATACCCAAGAATGAGTAGAAAAGCTCAGCAGAAAACAGTAAACCACACGATTTGAGGTTATTTGCAGCACAAAACAAGTTCAATTCTGAGGGTGTGCGTTTGTTCAAAGTATAACCCACCACTAACTGTCCACTGCAAAAACAAAACCACTTCTGGTTAACCAAACATTTTCTACTATACCTGTATTAATTCAAGATTTTACAAATGCATAAATACCCACAATTATCGTCAGTTTTCACACAGAAATTGCTCCCATTTCTGAACTGTAAACTCAGTTTGAGCCAAAACAACCTCCACAGTCTGTCTCCGGCCAGCAGTCCACATTTTCCCAGGGAAAACACATCCTCGGCACATGAAAACCAACAGTATGCATCTTACCTCCCTTCTGCAGATCCTCAGCAGTCAGCCTGGTGTGATGGGATCAACGCAGACACACAGGGGCTGTGTTCTACAGGCGAGTGGCCGCGTGCACACACAGCGCTCAGGACCACGCAGCATCTAAGAGTCAGGGGGTGGGGAAGTGGCGCTCCCACTCGCTGCCTGCATGCACACATTTTCCAGGCCTTGAGAGGCAAATGACTAGCCCAGCTGATGTCAGCCCAGGAGTAAATGTGTTTCCATTCAAACATTTGCAGCCGATGTCAGAGGAAACACACTTTGATCTGATGATCTTTTGGATTATGTAATCTATGTTAATCCATCCCTTGACAAGCTGCAATCACAGCCAGGGTTTATTTTAAGGCTGATAATGAATGATCTTACAAATTTGCAGGCCAAAGTAAATTCCTGTCTTGTTTTTTTTGTACCAAAACAGATCTATTGAAACAATGTCAGTTCAAACAATGTCAAACATTTTGTACAAACTCTTAAACTGCCATTGATTGACTATGTATTTGATTGACAGATGTAGTTTACAGACATGCTCTCAAAGCTGCCCTCTAATGTTTAGATGTTTTACATCATGCCACATTTATATTAATCACAAGTGCCCTGTATCAAACTCATCATTGCCTTCTGTACTCTGGCTTTGAGTACCAACCAGGCATGAACTTCATTTGTAGACATTATATTATTTTTGGTTTCTTTAAATTCTTTGCAATATCACCCCGTAACATATCATACTAGATCCTCCAAAATAATTCTTCTCAATGTCCTCAGACAATGTCCTCAATGTCCCATTTTGCTGCTCCTATTTTATGTTTCTCTCCTGCTAGTCTTTGTAAATATGGAAGCAATTCTTAATTCACTTGCTTGGTTAAAAAAATGGCAAAACAAACAATGAACACTTCTGGATTCTTTGGTGCAGTGATTCTTGTCATGTTGAGCTGGCTGATATGCCATTTATATTTGCACTCAGACCGTTTTAACAAACAAAACCATAAAAGCGTTCCCTAACCAGAAGCCATAGTGGGAAGGTACAGTTTCTGCTCAAAGAACAGGATGCAACTTTTAGATCTGGCAATATGCTGGCCAACAGTAATGTCAGGAGGAGAGAAGTGAAAAAGTGAAAGTGACGTGAGGCCAAGTATGTTGACCCATACTCGGAATTAGTGCTCTGCATTTATCCCATCGAAAGTGCACACACACACAGCAGTGAACACACACACACACCTTGAACACACACCCGGAGCAGTGGGCAGCCTTTTTTTTTTGCGCGGCGCCCGGGGAGCAGTTGGTGGGTTCGGTGCCTTGCTCAAGGGCACCTCAGTGGTGGTATTGAAGGTGGGAGAGAGTGCTGTACATTCACTCCCCCCACCTACAATCCCTGCCGGTACGAGACTCGAACCCACAACCTTTGGGTTACGAGTCCGATTCTCTAACCATTAGGCCAAGAAAAAGAGCATCAGTGTATGTATGGGTGGTATGTGGAGTTTGTACGAAATATATATCTTATAATATATATTTATAATATAGCTTGCTATATTCTTTTTCTATTCTAGCTTTCTTTTTTTTAATGATATTTTTTTTTTTTTACTTGCTACGTGTACTGCGTATATCATTGCTCTTTTGTTGATTTTGATAGCTTCCATTGTCCTCATTTGTAAGTCGCTTTGGATAAAAGCGTCTGCTAAATGACTAAATGTAATATAT
>NW_015505732.1:376771-417302 GCF_001515645.1 Sinocyclocheilus grahami
TATGGAGGGGGGGAGAGAGTGCTGTCCATCCACTCCCCCCCCCTACAACCCCTGCCGGTACGAGACTCGAACCCACAACCTTTGGGTTACGAGTCCGATTCTCTAACCATTAGGCCAAGAAAAAGAGCATCAGTGTATGTATGGGTGGTATGTGGAGTTTGTACGAAATATATATCTTATAATATATATTTATAATATAGCTTGCTATATTCTTTTTCTATTCTAGCTTTCTTTTTTTTAATGATATTTTTTTTTTTTTACTTGCTACGTGTACTGCGTATATCATTGCTCTTTTGTTGATTTTGATAGCTTCCATTGGTTTTTGCCCCCATTTTTCATGAGCTGAACGCAAAGATCTAAGACTTTTTCTATGTACACAAAAGGCCTATTATATCCTCTTCAATGGCTGTGCGAAGTTGCTGGATATTGGCAGGAACTGGTGAGTATGCTGGCCATGCAAGAACTGGGATGTTTTCAGCTTCCAGGAATTGTGTACAGATCCTTGCAACATGGGGCCGTGCATTATCATGCTGCAACATGAGGTGATGGTCGTGGATGAATGGCACAACAATGGGCCTCAGGATCTCGTCACGGTAACTATGTGCATTCAAAATGCCATCAATAAAATGCGCCTGTGTTCGTTGTACATAACATACGCCTGCCCATACCATAACCCCACCGCCACCATGGGCCACTCGATCCACAACGTTGACATCAGCAAACCACTCACCCACACAACGCCATACACGCTGTCAGCCATCTGCCCTGTACAGTGAAAACCGGGATTCATCCATGAAGAGAACACCTCTCCAAAGTGCCAGACGCCATCGAATGTAACCATTTGCCCACTCAAGTCGGTTACGATGACGAACTGCAGTCAGGTCGAGACCCCGATGAGGACGACGAGCATGCAGATGAGCTTCCCATATCTATGATAGCAGAGGTGATTCATGTACGCTATATGGGGGTTATTTCATGTATGTTATATTTGCATCAGCAATATTTCTTACATGCTCACAGCAGCATGGTGTGTATGTATTGGCAGAAGCAAGTCTCGGTACTTGCTCTCCCACAGAAGCAGCAGCGTAGCAGATCTATTCCGCCAAGACCAAATACATTATCATTGTCATGTACATTACCATATGCCAATCCCTCCGAGAGTTGTCATGATAGAACTAAGTTAATTTGGTCCTGGTGGATCTAGATCTGTTATGCACGCCACTGGTGCAGAGAAAGTGTGGACTTACCACTGCCAATAGACACATAGACATTCTGCTGTGAGCACATAAGATGTGCTGCTGCTGTATGAATAGGAATACATAAATCCCATAGCAGATCTAAACAGGTGGAGTAAAGCCCTGCACGGGCGTCAAATCTAGGCTCTAGCATGACCCTGGGCTGAGACGCTCAGGCCGTAGCCTTATAGCCTATCAGAATTCTCCACTTGAGTCCGACTAGAGCCTGTGTTTTATTTTTTGTTTTTTTCCTCCCCATTACACAGCCTATATATACTACTGTTACAGCCATTAAAATAGTTCAGTTTTGTTTTTGATGTCAAATGGAAAATGTATTATATTTCTTTTCATTTCTTTATTAAGTTAGTTTAGAAAATGTTTGGAGCATTTTTTGTTTGTTAAATTCAAGTTTTTGTTTTTAAAGTGACAACCAAGTGGCCAGAACGGCCGACAGAGTTGACCACATTTGATCAACTTAACCTTCTCAAATCAACACTTGACTTGCCTACAATAAAATTCATAGATATAAAACATTTCAAGCATATCACAATGTTAGTTTAAACGTTTAACCTAAATAAATGTGCGCTGTTAGGTGCATATTCAAGTGTTTGTGCAGTGTGAAAGCTAAAGCCCGCTTAATTAATTTCTCTCTGAAGGCACATCCACTGCGGTGATCGCGAGGCAGCATCGTCAGATTCATCTTTACAGCTGACACTGACTCAGAAAACACTAGTTTATTAATAAATAATTAAAATATCTCCTTACTATTTTTTACTGACACAATCATAGTCATGGCTTTTGCAGGTGCTTTGCAGCAAGCTTTATGTGTCTGGTTGAACACAGAATAGGCTAACTAGCCTATATTAAAGGTTCATCATGGTTTAGTATTTAAGTAATTACTACTATACTATACTACTATAACTCTTCCAACTGTGCTAAAGGTATGCTCATTGCTACTGCTGCTGGCGGGGACACTAAACATCATGCGAGCCAGTCTTAATAGTTGTGGTAGCATGGTCTTGTGTTGTTTACACCAGCACAGCATATCGTAATTGATGAAAGTATAAAATATAAATAAAGGAGAAGCCTAAAACACACCCAGTGCCCAGCCCACATGTAAGCTATGATGTATAAATTGGCCTGAAACCCTGCCCTAGGGGCGTAAATAAGTCGGGGCCCCGTCGGATTATTGCTGAAATGCAAGGCTCTAAGGTGGAGCTGGGGGAGGTGGATGGTTTCGGAGGAACTCTGACAATGTGCTGCAGAACCAGCTTACAGCGAACACTGAACCAGACTATTCAAATTTTGCACTACCAAGCTCATCTCCTGCAGAATCAGCAGAGGCCAATCAGCGTGTGCTATGTAGTAAATGATTGCTAGCAGAATGCATGTAGTTCAAGTCAGGATCAGTTCACTAATGCACACCAGAGAAAAAATTTAACTCTGATGTCAAACAGCACACTAAAATCTATGAAAGAGTCCTTAAACTCAAATAATCCTGGATCGTAAAAATATATTTTTTTGGAGGGGTGGTAATTTTTATGCGTTTAATGCATAATAGTGCAATTATTTATTTATTTCAGTTTAACATGTTCAAAATATTAAACGCAATTAACGCAGCATCCTTCTTTCCCTTGGCATTCTTTGATCACAGTAGCCTATATGAACACGCTATCACAATAAGGCGCAAAAGAGAGCTTAATTCAGTACTGGCACTGTCTGTGAAGCAGCTTTCTGTGAACACAGGCATCCGACATGCGCAAACAGAAAGCCGCTTCAGACAGCACGCCAGTGGCACTTCAATGGGCAAAACCACACAGAATTATGTCAAAATGCCCATTTTTGGCAAGTGACCCCATAAACAGTCTTAAATGTATTACAAAAAGCCCTAAATAATTGTAAAGCATTGGGAGAAAATCTGATATGTGCCAGATCCTTGTCATGTGCATCAAGTTTTAAAAAGAGACAGCACTGCTATTAAAGTGAAACCTGCTGCAGTCTGTATCATTTATGTAAATCAAAGAACAAAAGAAAAAGAGATCACTCAATGCCCTTCGCTGATTGAATTTTGTAGCTTGAATAAAGATTAATTTAAGAGGCGGACTTATCCATAAGGCAAAGGCAGGCTTTCTGGGCCTCCAAAAGCCAAGGGCCCCCTAAAATGCTTTTCATATATGAGATGCGCATAAAGCTCTGACACTTGAACGGTTACTTGTTTACGATGTATATTAGGCCTATCACAACAACCGTCTGCATGTCCAAGTTGAATGTGCTTCTTGGGTATCCTGCTTGTATCAAATAAAAATATCATGCTTCTGAAGCTGTAGGTAAATTTTGAGCAACAGTGCATATTATATGTTCATTGTTTTAAATGCCGCTTACTAATTTATGAGAAAGACCCAAGTAAAGGATGCATATGCAGTTACGTTTTTTGGTTGATAATTCTTAGGTGTGTAAATGTATTATTTCCTTTTCATTCTTTTTTTAGATTCATTTAAATTTGTAGTTAAAATAACTAAAATAAATGTATTTTAAAGTTTAGAATTTGACAGCCTTTGGAGAGTGTAGGCAATTGGGCTGAGCCCAGGCACATAGGCTTATGCTGGTAACTCATCAGTGGACTTTCCTCATCAATATAGGCTATATTTTTTCACACTTTTCTCATTCTCACTAATTAGGGAACCGACTGTCTTCAGAAAAGTTTCAATGGCATTTTAATTTTATCTGATAAAGTAGCCTTTATACTGTTTTTTACATCCGTTTCCGGGGAAACTGCTATATTTCTGATGTTCCAAAAGCGCCTCCTACTGGCAGAGAATGAATGTGCATTTTCAATAATACCGTCTGCAATTTTTATTCAGACCAATGCGAAAATCCACCCACATAACCCCGTTTTAAATTTATATAATAATTTATACTTCTTATCCCTTTTCTTTAAAAAAATGTTTTTTTAAAGGCTTAATTGTGAGGTTTATCATTTTATAATTTATTTTGTTTTTGTATTTTTTTTTTTTTTAAATTCTGTATCTGAAGTGTAAATGAATTGCTACTCCGTGGTCTACAACATGAAAGAAAGCCAATATAACATGTACATGAAAAATGTAGAAACATTTGTAGACCAATGTAGACATAACTATGGGGAACCATTGTGCAGCAGCAAGCATCACAACAAAAAAAGGAACCTCAAGGATGATCTAGGTAAATGTGTGCAAATGTATAGGGACCCATTCCTATATTTTGCCTGTGGCCCCCACTTCACTAAATCCACCCCTGATTAATTTATATTCAGTTTATAGTTTATGCATATACAATTTACAGTTTGTGTGAAGACTGTCTTAATTGCACTTAAAATTAAAAGTTGTTATATTTTTCAAAGTCCATTAAATATAAAAAATAATGGGTTTCAATTATACTGTAATGTTGAATGGCTATAAGTAATGGCCAAAAATGAGGGAAAAAATCCATTTAATAGAGACATCAGTAGCAGGATTGCTATCAATGATACTGGCCTTAAGAAAAAGATGCCATTAAACACGCATTTTAAATGTACCATCTTTATGTTGTTTCTACATTAATTTGGAAATTATGACAATATAAATATATTGTATTAATATGCAATTAACCATGATTTATTACATAATGTGTAATTAATTAGTTTTTTTAATCGATTGAGAGCACTAATTTTGTTTGTTTGTTTTTATTGTTTCTACATACAAATCTGCTAGCCAGACGCTCAGTACATTGCCTCACTGTGATTATACTTCTCAAAAGAAAGAGAGATGACATATACTTCCACAAAAAACATACAGACACATACTATATTCCTCTATTTTTTTCAGATTTTTCTGATTCCTCAGTCTCTCTCTGGCCAGGGACATCTCCTGCTACTATTATGAGTGAGCACTGAGACACTGGCGAAAGAAGAATCAAATTAAAGTCATCATGTTATTATGTTGCATTATGTATCCATCATGCATCATAACAGATGCCAGCTCCTGATCGATCTAATAGATCAGTGGTTCTCATCCCTGTTCCCGGAATTTATGATCGCAGATGAGCTAGTAATTACATCAATAGCAATCGTGGACAATCTGTGGAATTATAAATGTAAGTGTGTCACATAATCCAAAGGAAACACTTGCATCACATGGATTCTATTTACAATTGTATTAAAGCTGTGATTTAGTATATTAGATGCTGAGCTGCATGATTACACAAAGTGCCCTACACACTATAAATATGAGGTCACACTCTACCTTTCCAATGTGATGTAATTAGTATTTTTATTCGTGTGTAAAATGTTGCTCTAACACATACATTTATTTATTTATTTATTTACATTTGAACACAATGATTTTGTAATAAATTGTCCACTGGAGGCAAGTGTAGTGATAACCCAAGTGCAGTATTTCTGAAACAGAAATGTAAGCAAGATACAAAACAAACATAATCCATGAAATAAACAAAACATGAACATGAACTCACCAACAGTGGTTACATGAACAAAGCTAAACAAATGGACAATGAAACATGAGGGATATATTTAGCAAACAAAGGGGTCACATGATACAATGCAACTAATGAGAACATGACATACAACAAAGGAACCAATGACAACAAGACACATGAACAAAAGGACCACATGGCAGGATCACATGACACGATCAGGGAAACACAAGACAATGACAAGAGAACACAAAATAGAAGACAAGAAACCCCAAACAAGAAACAAAACCCACAGAACATATACCCCGTCTCTAAGGGTGGCTCACACCATAAAGTAACACCAGCCCCAACCCAAACAAAACTCAAAAAGTCCAGGAGGGTAGTGAAGCCAAGGTGGATCAGTGGGAGGGGTGGAGGTCCAGGCCAGTGAAGGGGAACAGGACCTGGATCATGGAATGGACTGTGGAGCAGTGGTGGGCCTGGACCGTGGAACAATGGCATGTCTAGACTGTGGAGCAATGATGGAAACCATGGACTGTGGTACAGTGGGCAAAGACCATGGGCTGTGGAGCAAAGGTGGGCCTGGACCGTGGAACAAAGACTGAAACCATGGACTGTGGAGCAGAGGTGAACCTGGACCATGGAGTAGGGGAGGACCTGGTCCGTGGAGCAGTGGCGGAGACCATGGTGGAGCAGGCAGAGCAGGAAGCCAGGGCGAAGCCGAAGACCACCAGGGCGGAGCAGACGGAGCTGAAGACCACCAGGGCAGAGCAGACTGTGAGTTCAGGGACGGCTTCTTTGGCCGTGATAGGACAGGCAGAGAGTTCAGGGATAGCCTCCTTGGCCATGACCACTGTGGTCAAAATGGGACAGGCAGGAAACTCACAGGCTAATGCCAACACAGGACTGAGCTCTGGGGCTTGAGTGGGCTCTGGAGCGGATTCATGGACTGAAGCAGGCTCTTGAGCGGATTTATGGACTGGAGAGGGCTCTGGAGCAGACTCATAGACTGGAGTGGACTCATGAACCGGAGAGCAGTGTGCAGCCCATACACACAAGATGCAGCAGCATTGCTGGAGCTTGGGCCAAGAGAGATAAGACTAATGGCCAGTGATATGGATCCACCAATGATGTCAGTGCGAGCGGCTGGCATCCCGGTGGTCTCAACATTCTCAAACCCTATGGCCTCTGCGCTGTCCAGCCCGGAGGTCCTCCCTCCGTCAGCTGTACTGCCCATGATGGCGGTATCGCTGGAGCTTGGGTACTATGACAACATTTAATTATCTTGGTTGTGGAAGTTTGTGAATGAAATGTCTGGTGAGTGGCACTAAATGCTTAATGCTCTATCATGTTTGAAAATAACATAGTACCAACCCTAAACCGAACACAAACAGATTATGTTAACAAAAGCAAAAGTTATATAAAAAATGCATTTACTGGAGCAACCATGTCATTTTAGCAAGTCTTTTAGCTTTTTTCTCATGACTTGTTTCACTCATACCCAAGCTCTTCACATCGCAAGTTCAATGTTGTACCAGGTGAACAACAAAACAAGTTTTCATGTGGTGCTGGGGAGGTTCCAGGATTTGCTTGAAAACCCCTGGTGTAAACTAGTAGTGGTAGTAGTAGTTGGTTTAGTAATAGTAGTAGCAAAACTCTCATTAAAAAATTGTTTATAAAAAAAATGTTTTTCTAAAATGGTTGGTGTGATAGTAAGGATATCAGTATTGGTAACAGTGCTTCTGTTATAAAAAATATTTATATATATATATATATATATATATATATATATATATATATATATAAAACTGCAAGCTTTACACAAAATATTATACAAATTATATATTACACAAAAATTAAAAAGACAACAAAAAGTTTTAAACCTACTATGACTTATAATTTAAAACAATGAAAATTATTTAAAAAATCATACTCTGGGACAGAAAACCTCATCATTTATAAATAAATATAAACTAAAGTGTAACTCACCTCAGTCATGTGGATCAAGTAAAATCGCAGATCTTCACTGTGATCTGAGGAAACAAACAGAGATCATAATATTACTTAAGAAAGGCAACATGAATCTCAACAGAGTACATTTTATAACATACTAGATTACGTAATACGTGAAGTCGCAGACACGCATTGCAGAGCTAGTGCAAGATGTGTATTTGTGGTTAAAAAGCTTTTTTTTTTAGAAAATGACCGATTGTTTAGCTAGATAAGACACTTATTCCTTGGCTGGGATCATGTAGAGCCCTTTGAAGCTGCATTGAACCTGCAATTTGGACCTTCAGCCCGTTGGCCACCATTGAAGTCCATTATAAGGAGAAAAATCCTGGAATGTTTTCCTCAAAAACTTTAATTTCTTTCGTGACTGAAACATAAAGACATGAACATCTTGGATGACATAGAGGTGAGTAAATTTTTAGGAAATTTTTATTCTGGAAGTGAACTAATCCTTTAAATTGCAGCACATTGAGCTCTCTCGGCCAACGTAGAGAGTTTGAGAATCAGTGGAGCGATCGTCAGCAATTTCGGAGTAGACAACGAGAGTCAATTCCAGTGCTGGAGTTGACTCAGACTCTAGGGCTATTCAGAGTCGAGGAATCGATTCTCTTGGAGTTGACTCCCCATCACTAATTTATAGGGACATATATAAATTTAGTGCCATATACAGCTCAGGAAAAATTGAGACCACTGCACAATTATCGGTTTCTCTGGTTTTACTGTTTATACGTATGTGTTTGAGTAAAAAGAACATTTTTGTTTTATTCTATAAACTACTGACAACATTTCTCCCAAATTCCAAATAAACATATTGTCATTTAAAGCATTTATTTGCAGAAAATGACAAATGGTAAAAAAAAAATAATAATAAAAAAAAAACAGCTGCACCTCAAATAATGCAAAATAATCAAGTTCATATTGTTTTAACTTATCTTATATCATAATATTTACTTATATCACAATGTTTTAACTTAGGAAGAGTTCAGAAATCAATATTTGGTGGATTTTCAATCACAGCTTTCATGCGTCATGGCATGCTCTCCACCAGTCTTTCACATTGCTGTTGGGTGACTTTATGCCACTCCTGGCACACAAATTCAAGCAGCTCAGATTTGTTTGATGGCTTGTGACCATCCATCTTCCTCTTGACGTTTTCAAAGGAGTTCAGGTCTGGAGATTGGGCTGACCATGACAGGGTCTTGATCTGGTGGTCCTCCATCCACACCTTTATTGACTTGGCTGTGTATTATAGTTCAAGTTAATATTTTATGTTAAAAGGTTTCTGCTGACAAGAAAAACTAAATGGGAATGCATGGTGTAAAGAATGTATTTAAAAAAAATGCTTCATTCCAAAAGAGTTTATTCCTCCATTGCATATCATTTTCAATAATTTATTTGTAATTTATATACAAACAAAAAGCTTTAAGAGTGTGATGGTTGAAGTTTAAAATAAATATCTAAATTCAACAGCAGATGTCCCTCTCTGCTCTCTGACATTAACCCATTTTGGCTTAGTTAGGAGCGTCAGTGACATACACTGTTTGTTTCATTAGAACATCCTCTCCTCCACCTTCCCACCTTGGAGGAAGGAAGCAAAAGCCTTATTTTAAAACATAAGACATCAAATCAAAACATTTATAAATTGTGGCATTAGACAAGTGCAAAATATATTATAAAACAGGTTTTAGCCATTCTTATTCTGAAGAAAATGTGGATTATGCACTGGTAGGTGAACTAAACAGCACTCATTTAACACCCTCTTTTTTCAGTTTTGTTTATGCTACAGAAGTCTGTTATGTTTGTATATGATTGGCATGTTAATGAATAAAGGTTGAGTCCATTTTTTTAATTCCCTTAAGCAGAATCTGCTATCTGTATAAATATTCCATATTGCATAAGACAATACATCAATCATTCTGATAGTTTACATCCTCTTGGTTCCTAATATAGTGTGTGGCATTCTTGAGCTTCAGCAATGTTTAAAAAAAGTTTATAAAGATAGAGTAGTACCAGGGCTATTTTTGTCGCACCTCCATCAGACTCCCAGCCTCTGCTCCCTCTCCCTCTCCCTTGATTTCTAACCACATATACACCTGTCAGCTATTACTCAGACAATTGTGGACTCCTTAAATACCACATTGCCTAGTCTACAACCAGGACTATTTAAAATAGTCTATTTTAGACTGTCTACTTTCTGCAGTGTTCTAACTTCATGGCCCTTCTTCAATTTCACAGGTCCAAGACCTTCCTCTTGTTTAATATACTTTACCATTGTGTTGACACTCATCGATCTCTGTTTATTGTTTTTATGATAACTCCAGTCACTCATCTTTTGCCTGCCATCCATGGCTGTGTTTCTGCTGTGCATTCATCCACCACTACTCACATGCTCTGCTGCTTTGTCTTTTCAAATAAAGATCCCAGCACTTATTTATACACACATTTTCTGTGTTGCTTCCTGAAAGAAGACTAGACACAACCATGTACCCAGTCAAATCTGATCTTCAGTGCGCTGCCAAGACTATCTAGACTCTGATCTAGTAGCTCCGCCTTCTTCTTCCAGCTTCACAACTCATTCTAATCAGCTTCCATACAAAATTGCGAAGAGTTTAGTTTTTCTTGTTATACAATAGATGAATGGATAATCATCTTTACCTGTATTGTGGAGCATTAGGCCATCATCATCCTCTGCCTGAGTGCCTGATCTACTCCTCTCGAATGGTGGTGAGCTCTCTTTCTTGTAAAACTGTTATTCACTCATCACCAAGTATGAAAGTTATTATATTGTATGCTGGCGCTTCCGTTACAGTAGACATCCAAGTCAAACTCCAGCTCAGTTTTGGAATTTCATATCCAGTCTAGTGTCCCACAACCCGTCCCATCCATTCTATAGAGGGGTAACCTGTGGGTACAGGCTCCATCACCAGGGGCGTGTCTACATGGTAGTCAGGGGTGGCATCGGCCCCCACTGAAATCTGGTTGGCCACCCCAGGTGTCTCCCCCCTACCAGATGTCTTGCGATTGGCTTGTTTTTATTAAATTTCGAACTGCATCAGTGGCAGATCCTGGTATGGGCAATAGGAAGCTTCCTCAGGCAGCTTTCTTCTCTTCTATATACTTCATTTTAGGCGGTTTCTATAGCGTTATCTTAATGACAAATGTCGAGAGCGCAGTAATGTAACGAGATAGCGCATCCATGTAATGCGCATGTACGAATATCTCCACTCGCAAGGGGATGTCCTTCACTCTCACACAAAACTGGACATGTTTTTAAAATATACAGTGTTCTCTTATGAATTGGCTCTGCTCTCGCTCAGATATTGCGTGTGCACGTTCAGACTTTGTCCTTGCATCATTGAAGACAAGAAGAGCTTTTTTAATTCAGGTGATGAGAAAGGTTATCCAACTAAATGGAAGCAAGCTGATTATGGTCAGCCTTCTCTAGTTATTTATTTTATTACTTAATACTTATTTGAGTTAAGTAACTATTGTAAATATGCATTTATTAAATTATTTTATTTTATTTAGTGCATTTGTATTTTGTTGTTATTGTATATAGGTTTTGATTGTATAACTCAGCACGGAACAAAAACTGGTGTGTGTCGTAACCTTTAGATATGAGACAAAACCAGCATGTAGTCATGAGGATGATGAAAGTGTTTTCATTTGAGTAAAGCCTTTAAGTCCCTTTACATTGAATATGTACAATTTCTCATGTGGTAACATCTAATTTATTTGATTTAATTCAACCAAAAATATTAACATAATTAACCTACACATTAGGTGTCAGTGATAAAATGAGATTTAAGGGTTAGATGAGGTAGAAATAGCTCCCTAAGATAACATTTGCACATTTTGCAGGTTAGCATTTCTTAATAGTGCACCATATATCCTACCATGCTTTTTTTTCTCATCATGCTCATTTTGGTCATTTTGCAGCCCCGCCCCCACTCCCACATTTAAAATGTTCCAGACATGCCCCTGTCCATCACACATCGAACAGAACCCTTCTCTTTGCAGTTTGGTGCCCTTCACGTCTAATTCCTTCCACTTCTCATCCTTGAAAGCTCCACCGCCAACATCATTCTTGGTTGATCCTGGTGAGTTCAACATGCTCTCATACCATCCTCGACTTCTGGGGAGATAGATGCTTCCATGACTTTCTTTCTCTCTCTCAGCATCATCAACCTTCTTCAGTTATTTAGTAGTTCTGCCTGTCTACATCGTCTCTATTGACAGTCCTGCTATTGATCATGAGATCTCTTCCCACCTTCCACAATGTCTTAAATCCACAACGAGCCTTGTAACTACCTCCTCACCGCTCCATCTGTCTTCTGCCTGGTGCTCTTTGCTGGAACAAAGGCCATGGAGGAATATATTTACAAGGCATTCCAGCAGGGTTACATCCATTTGTTCTCTTGCCCTTTTAGCCTCAAGCTTTCATTTCGTAGCTAAGAAAGATTATGTATTGAGACCATACATTCAATATCTCTCCCTCAACAGCAGCATCATTAAATGTGTTATTCTCTGCCCTTGGTTCCTGTCACCTTAAGATCCTGAGGGCCTACAACTTCATTCATATTTGCATGGAAGACCTTGAGTACCTCCACAGATTTCTCATCAATAAATGCAATTTTCTCATCGACTCCTTGAACATAACTGAGCACATTCACCATACGCAGATTGCATTTGGACTGCTAATAAAATGTTTCTCTGGAGATCTTGTTCATGGTAAATGCCCTTATCTGTGTCACTTTCCCACGCCTGTCTTTGTTTGGAGGTCGGGTGGGTGACAGGAAGTGCCTGTTTCAATGGTGATGCTCAACCTGGGGATCTCAGTCCATTGGTAAAAGTTACCAATGTCAAGAACACCTCTTTCCTGAGCATTACCACACAGCACACACAATGGGCTCCATTACTTTCTCTTTTTGATTACAGACTGTCTGGAAATCTTCTTCAAATACTGCACATTTTGCATATCCAGTCTCTACTAATGAGCGGATGACCTAAATTTGGTTGATTAATGAAAAACAAAATGTGTTGTGGGGCTCCAGGAATCACTGTTGAGAACCACTGTGTTAGATGACTTGTACAAATTCTACACAACAGCACTATTTATTGTAGCAACAAGCTATGACCACTGTAAACACAAGACCAAATCAATCAAAGATTATTTTTTCCCTGCAAAATCTGATAAATGTGTGTGTGTGTGTGTGTGTGTGTGTGTGTGTGTGTGTGTGTACGTTTTTGTGACATATGAGGACACAAATTTGTATAATGACATAGGTATGACAGGTATTACAAGGAGAAGGTGACTTATGAAGACATTACCCCATGTCCCCATTTTTCAAAACACTTATAAATCATACAGAGTGAGTTTTTTTTTTGAGAAAGTAAAAATGCACAAAGCTTCCTGTGAGGGGTAGGTTAAGTGTAGAGTTGCTGTAGGGCAATAGCACATACAGTTTGTACAGTATAAAAACCATTACGCCTATGGAATGTCCCCACAATTCACAAAAACAAACCTGTGTGTGTGTGTGTGTGTGCTTGATTAATAATAGAATTTCAGACAATTTTAACCAAAATTATCTTCTCTAGGACAGTTTTACCTTAAAAGTAAAAAAAAAATAATAATAATAATCTTACACTGAATGTCAACAGGGACAAACACCCGAAGAGTAAGTGTGTGAAATGTTTATACATTTGTGTGAATATGTGTGTAGTTGTCACTCACCATCCTGCAGCTGCAGCTGTCTGAGGTACAGTGGGTTTTGCAGGACGTTACATTGTCCCAGTTTATCCTCTCTGGTCACCAACATCAGATCTGAGTATATAAAGATTGTTACCTAGAGAGAGAGCATAAGAAAGAGAGAATTCAGCAAAAATGGATCAAATGCAGATGTTTTAAAAGAACATTGGAAGTCATATGATGTACAATACATGTGATGTGACTGCCGGTGCACAAGAACCACTGCTGTAGAGTACGAGTAGAGATTAAAGGGAAAGCAAGTCTCAAAAAATGGAAATAACACAGTAATAATTACTTTTTTCATTTAGTTCTCATATGACTGCACCCATCATATTGTATATGAAAACCCATAACAGCACCTTTCTACTGGACTTAATTGTGTGGTTGTGTTACTTACATTAAAATTATCCTGATACACTTTTTTCCCATTTTCCTCTCTGCTAATTTATTTACCTTCGTAATTCACCTAAAGACTGCTGAAGATAATAAATTAATATTTTTTGTATAAATGTTAGGCTATTTCTACATTTAACCTAAATACCACTTCATGTTTATTAAAAGAAAGAAAGAAAGCTTTGTGAAATTGCACTGCTCTTGCAGTTCACGTATTAGATTGACATATATAAACAAAATTTACTTGTTCATCCGTCCATTTATCAGTCCTACACCAACTGAACAACCCTGCATTCCATTCGGAAGGGCTCATCCCTATGCCCTAATCCCTTCAAAGGGTTTACCCTCCGGAGTGAGAGCTTTGAAGGGTTGAGGGGTATAGGGGACCAAACACCTGTTTCTTGAAGTGCCCTTCTGCGTCATCATCACGTGCCCACACGGAGGCGCCGTCATCATGGAAAGAATCAGCGCAAAGGATCACGGGGGCCTGAAGAGTCCATCAGTTGTACCCTTCGAAATCCTTAATTCCGAAGGGCCCTTTGAAGCGGCCAGTTTTGAGCACTTCGGTTTGGAATGACCCTTGAACATGGTGGCCATGATTGTTTTCACTCCGAAGTGCCCTTCGGAGGGCGATATATCCCGTTTAGAACACACCGCCTGTCTGTCACGATCACCAGCTGGAGTGCCCCTGATAACCACCAGAGGGAACTACATCCCATTCCTCTGTCACTCAGTCTTGGACTTCATTTCCCATAACCCATTGCCTGGACTCATCATGCCTGATTGTTTTCACCTGTTGCTCATTACATCTGTCTATATAATCCTGGTGTTTTCAGTCAGATTTTACGAAATCTTACATGTGTCACAGCTGCAGCTCTAAGCCTTTTATCCTGGTACTCTCATGTCAGGTTTTCCTGGTTCTTGATATTCTGCTTGTTTATCTGGATTACTCAGCCCTGCGGTAGTGATGGTGAAGTGAAGCGTTCTGAACCAGCGAGGTTTTCAACACAATTGTATCGGAAAAAGGTTCATTACTCTAAGCTTTTTAAAACGGTTTATGCTGTGGCTAGTGATGGGAGAAACGAAGCATTTCGAAGCATTGTATCAATTGAATCAATTGCTTCAAAAAATTATTTGATGTTTCAAAGCACTTGAAACAGCACATGCTGGCGACACCTGAAGGTGAAAACGTTGTAAAAGCATCAAGAACTCAGACCAAACTTACAAAACAAATGGAAATGTTTTCTTTAGAAATACCATTTTTTAAATTAAATAATAAACACTTAAATGCTATTAAATATTAGTGTTTTCGTTATGTGTTTTATTTAAGTATAATCAAACCCTTGACACACAGTGAACTAAATTAATTATTTAATGAATTAATTGATTTATGTAATTTTTTAATTAAGTGTTTTCATTAGAGCTGTCTATAAAAACCATCAGGCAAGAGTAATGTTATCAATCATTGTAAGCTCGTTTAGTTTTTTTTTAAGGTATGATGTGATTTGTAGGTTGAAAGTACTGAATGTGTTTACAATTTTTTTTTTAACTATATAGCCATCTGTGTTAAAGGGAAGTTATCTTTTGTTTAACCCACAACATCTGGCCCTGAATTCTTTATTTTTTATAGTACAATTTTGTGGGTTTTCATGTCACATGATTAACTGGGCAACCAGAAGTGGTTCATGGGTTCACTTTGAGATCAACACCCCCTAGTGGTGAACCATCGGAGTTTCGAAACGTTTCGAAACAATGTGACATAACGAAGCTTCGTTTGTTAAAATCACGTGACCTGGCCGGTTTGATACGCGCTCCGAAACACTGATTCGAAACAAAAGATTCACAAATGTTTTGAAGCTTCGTGAAGCAGTGTTTCGAACGCGCCCATCACTAGCTGTGGCCATCTAGTGTTCATAAAAATAAATAAGACATTCCAAAGTGTTATGTTCCATTACAGCCAGTGGTTTCACATCTGGTTCTACAACTGATTCTTTGTTTTATTATACTTTATATGAATAATGGTCATTGTCAAAGTCATTCCTTTGTGTCGGTGTACTGGCACTAAAAATAAGAAAAATAAATAAATCATAAATTCATAAATTAAATCTATGATCTGTTTATTTTAACTCTGGCCATGAAATAACAGTCTAAGGATTGAGGCAAAGTTAATTTTTGAGCTCAATATATAAATTACGATTAAAAAATAAATTAAAAAAACAATGTTAACACATTATAATGTAATATAATGTAAAGGAAACGATGCTGAGGTTTGCTTCGTTTGAAACAGATATGTGGTTTTCAGGTGAATGAAGCTTCAGACGTCATAGATCACGTGCTTTTCTCAAAACGATATAAGCTCCGATACAGTGCTTCAATGTGAAATGTGTTGTTTTTTGATACAAGCTTCGAAGTTGAACGTAACCACTACCCTGGGGTCCGTTCTTCGTACGTCGCTAACTCAGTTAGCTGGATTTGATTGTTGATGATTTGGCATGATCTTGGATTGGTTGGTTCTTCGGAAGCTCATCCCGGAGTTGCTGTCATAGCAACAGCTCCGTAAACTTAAACCTGCTCGGGAGCAGGCTTATTTCATGTAAACAGGATTAGATTGCATCATTGTAAGCAAAACTGATACTTAGAATCTGTCCCAACCACTGCTACTTTATTAGAAGAGTACCCTACTGATCCAGGGACAGTAATTTACAATAATAATAATTTAAGAATTAATAAAAAAAATATTATAAAGTTGTGTAGTCATCATCTATAACACTATAGACAACCAGGTTTACTCATTGAAAAATTTATTTGTGATGAAATAATTACATTATACTTTGTATTGGAGTCTTACACACATGCTATACAGTTAATCTGAGCCGTGCATTCATTTGAGTGGTGACAGCTATTATGGGAGTGGCTTGACGGAGTGCAGGAGAAGCAGATAACTTGATCTTGACTCTTAAGAAACTTTAATTAACTCTGTCACGTAACAAATCTGCTTCAAAGATAAAATTTAATGAATTGCTAATTACAACTACAATTGTGGATTACCCTTTAATAAACTACTGCACTCGGATCCTCAGCCTTCGTGTTTCCATGCAGAATTAACACAAATTAAGCAAATTTTTGATTAAATCCGAGAGCTTTCTGACACTGCATAGACAGCAAGGGTCCTACCACGTTCAAGGACCAGGAAAGTACCAAGAACATCTACAAAATAGTGCATGTGACATCAGTGGTTCAACCGTAATTTTATGAAGTTATGATAATACTTTAAATGCGCAATAAAAAAAAAATAAAAAAAATTTTCTTTGTGCACAAAAAGTATTCTCGTAGCTTTGTAAAATTACGAGAATACTTTTTCTATAAATACAGTAAATATTTTAGAATATTCTTAGGGTGCATTCACACTAATGCACCGAATTGGTCCGAACCAAAAAAAGAAATCGATACATTTGGTCCTGGTCCGCTTAGCGTTCACACTGGCATTTTTGAAAGCAAACCTAAAGATTTATTAGAAGAGTACCCTACTGATCCAGGGACAGTAATTTAAAATAATAATACATTTAAAAAATAATTGAAAAATTATATAATAATGTTGTGTAATCTATAATACTATAGACACAGACAGTTTTACTCGTTTAAATATTTATTCATGATAAAATAATTACTTTATAAATGTATTGGAGTCTTACACAAATGTTATACAGTTAGTCTGAGCCGTGCATTCATTTGAGTGGTGACAGCTATTATGGGAGTGGCTTGACGGAGTGCAGGAGAAGCAGATAACTTGATCTTGACTCTTAAGAAACTTTAATTAACTCTGTCACGTAACAAATCTGCTTCAAAGATAAAATTTAATGAATTGCTAATTACAACTACAATTGTGGATTACCCTTTAATAAACTACTGCACTCGGATCCTCAGCCTTCGTGTTTCCATGCAGAATTAACACAAATTAAGCAAATTTTTGATTAAATCCGAGAGCTTTCTGACACTGCATAGACAGCAAGGGTCCTACCACGTTCAAGGACCAGGAAAGTACCAAGAACATCTACAAAATAGTGCATGTGACATCAGTGGTTCAACCGTAATTTTATGAAGTTATGATAATACTTTAAATGCGCAATAAAAAAAAAATAAAAAAAAATTTCTTTGTGCACAAAAAGTATTCTCGTAGCTTTGTAAAATTACGAGAATACTTTTTCTATAAATACAGTAAATATTTTAGAATATTCTTAGGGTGCATTCACACTAATGCACCGAATTGGTCCGAACCAAAAAAAGAAATCGATACATTTGGTCCTGGTCCGCTTAGCGTTCACACTGGCATTTTTGAAAGCAAACCTAAAGATACCGAATCTAAAGGCATAGTGACACGTTCACAACCTGATTGGTCAGGTTGAATGACGTATATTTCGTGATGGAACTCACCGAACACCCCAAACAAAAGGTTTTTTCAACTTAAAAAAAGTCGCTGTGCATACCGATGGGTGTATGACATTAAAGTACCCATTCACCGATCGGTCTGCTCAGCCCCGTTGAAAGTCGAACACACCTAATGCCATCTGCTGGACTGCGCGCTCATTACTGTGTGTACTTCTGATTTTATTTTCACCACCTGCGAACTCACGAAGAGCTCATAAAAGTCACTTTACCTACTCGTTGCTCCACGTTTGCCCTCTGCTCATTTTGTTTTGGATACACCGCTTGTTCCGCGTCATCAAATCATGTCACATAGCCATGGCCGGACTTACCACTGGGCTTGAGTGGCCTCGAGCCCATGGGCCCCGCCCACTCGTTTCCGTTCATTTGATTTGCTTATTTTTCAATTAAGGTTCGTTGATTGGTCTGGCATTGTTAACAACCCTGCCATGCTTAAGGAATGACATCATTTAATTAGTTAAACTATATTTCAGTTATTTTGATGTTTGCTGATTGGTTATTGGTGATAACGATGCGTCGGGTTTACACTGTTGGGTAACACTTTACTTGAAGGGGTGTGCATAAGACTGACATGACACCTTCATAATCTGAAGGAGGTTGTATGGATGTTTATGACAACTGTCATTAAGTATCATTCGCTCAGTTATGTCATTTTTAATGCAAATATGACATTATTTGACCTAACCCTACCCCTACCCTTACCCCTAACCATAGCCCATAACAAAGACATCTCAAACAATGTCATCTTTGCATTAAAAATTACATAACTGAGCGAATGACACTTAATGACAGTTGTCATAAACATGCATAAAACACCTTCATATTCATGACATGTGTCATGCCATGATTATGAAGGTGTCATGCACACCCCTTCAAGTAATGTGTAACCCACTATTGTAACCTGGCCACATTAATCAGTATAATGGCGGACAAGCGGAATCGGAGTGGCGCGCTTAAAAGAAAACAAAAAAATGAAAGACAGCGGCATGAAAAGGAAGCACTCAGTAAATTGAAAACGATTACTGGATTTTCCACACCTGTGACACCACAGCCTGATGTACAAGCTGAGAGATCAGAGGACAACAACCTGCTGGAGCCGATCTGACTTCACGTGCAGAGCAGCCCATCAGTGGATTATCGTCTTTTCAGTCAGAAGCCGTTAGCTGTATGGAGGCGGCAACAGAAACAGCGACTGCACCAGATAGGCCTACAGCTACTACTGACTCTTATGCTGCCGATCCTGCTTGCTGGGGTAAAATTGATGAGAATGTGCGTGCTTACTGGGCGCGGAAAGGTCCGGAGTCCTGTCAAAATAAGGAGGCTAATGTCAAAGCCTCTGAACGCCACTACAAACACCAGAAGAGACTGTTTTGCAAAACTCATTTCAAACGCAAGCATCTGAATGGTGAGTCCCTGCCCAGAGAATGATTGCTGTACTCACCTTCCACAGGCTGTGTGTTTTGTTTTGCTTGCCGTCTTTTTTGTGAGGGTGACGGTCAATCCCCTTTTGAGTCTGGTTATAATGACTGGAAACATGCTACCAGACGCTTTGCCGAGCATGAGAATAGTGACCGTCATAGGAAGGCAATGTTTAATTACATCAACAGAGCAGCAGCTGATGGCGTTATAGACTCCCAACTTAAAAAGCAGCTTGAGTCGCACTGCAATTATTGGAGGGAAGTTTTGCGAAGAGTGGTTGCGGTTGTAAAATTTCTGTCAGAACGGGGATTGGCTTTCCGAGGCTCAAGTGAAATATTTGGTAGAGCTGACAATGGGAATTACATGGGCATCCTGGAGCTGATAAGTGAATTTGACCCATTCTTGAAATCACACATATAAATGTATGGAAATGCTGGGGTAGGAACCCCCTCATATCTCTCTGGTCGAAAACGTGTGAAGAATTTATCAAGATAATGGGCGACAGATTGCTTTCTGAAACTATTGCCGAAGTGAAAGTGGCCAAGTACTTTTCGATTAGCATTGATTCAACTCCTGACATCACACACATCGATCAGCTTACATTCATCATAAGGTATGTTTCACCTGAGGGCCTTGTTGAAGAGCGATTCCTAAAATTCCTCCCTGTAGCAAGCCACACAGGGAAGGCACTGTGTGATGCCGTACTCACAGTTTTACATGAAATGGACATAAACATCTGTAACTGCTGCGGACAATGCTATGATAATGCTGCAAACATGTCAGGAGTGTACAACGGCCTGCAAGCTTACATCAAAGACATTAATCCACTAGTAGAGTGGGTGCCATGGGCCGCGCACACACTCAATCTTGTTGGAATTAATAGTGTAAACTGCTGAACAGAGACTGAAGATTTTTTTAACATTGTGCAAACTTTGTTCAACTTCTGCTCCAAATCTACAGCACGATGGAAGGTGGTAACTGCAGGGTTGCAGCCTAATGAAAACCACCGCATTGAGACACTAAAAACGTTCTCTGACACCAGGTGGGCTGCACATGCAAAGGCCACCAAGGCACTGTGCAGAAATTATGGCAATATTCAAGAGTCACTGATGAACATTGCAGAAAACAGCACACAGAACCTGATAACACAAAATGATGCAAGGTCACTGCATAAAAAAATGAACGAACTAGAGACGTTTCTTTGCACTATGTGGAATCATGTTCTCCAACACTTTCAGGGGACAAGTGTTGCACTACAAGCTGTGGATCTTGACCTGTGCAGTGCTGTTGATTTGGTAAGATCACTGTGGGAATATATTGTAGGTTTGAGAGATGAATTTGATGTGTTTGAGACCCAAGCAAAAGCAATGTCGCCCACAGTTTCAGCAACGCACAAACAAGACACACAAAGACAAAGAAAAAGCAAGACTCATGTGGGTGAGTCTGCAACACCTGAGGCTCACTTGTCAGGACGAGAAAAGTTCTCATCTGGCGTGTTTCTAGTTGTGATGGACAGGTTGCTCGCTGAACTTGATCGTCGTTTTAAATCCTATAATGACCTCAACATCTCCTTTGGTTTCCTGAACAACATATCTACTCTCTCTGCTGAACATCTGCGTGAAAAAGCAGCAGCTCTACAGAGGAGGTACCACACTGACCTGGAAAATGAATTTTGTGAAGAAATCATCCAGTTCAAAGACTTCATCTGCCATGATGAGCCATCATCTGCAAGGGAACTTTTAATGTCCATTAGGAAAAGAAAACTACAGACCATCTTCCCAAATGTGGATGTTGCTCTCAGACTTTACCTAACATTACCAGTCACAAATGCAAGTGGGGAGCGCAGTTTCTCCAAACTGAAACTGGTAAAAAATAGACTGCGATCCACAATGGTGCATCAGAAATTACATAATCTTACTCTGATGTCAGTTGAGAGTGACCTTCTACGTAAAGTCAATTTTACTGATGTGATCAAAAAAGTCCAGAAGACGCCACTTTTAACTAGTAAGACTCAATTCCATTCCATTTTTTTAAAATGAGATGACAAATAGTATAGTGCATATAGTACATGCATGAAGTCGAAATCTGATTCCCTATTTCTCTCAGCTATGTTGTTGTTTTAAATGATCATACTCTGAATTATGTCATGCTTGTTTCAGCTGTGATAGTGTAATATTTTTATATTTACTGTTTTCATTGTATTTGTGTGCATAGTTTTGATGTTTTTCAAAGGTAACTAAAACTCACCTACTTTCATACTCAACTCTCTCATTCTCTCTTTAATGCTCACACAAACACACACACACACACATGTTGGTTTTTATGGTTTATGAGGACTCTCCATAGGCGTA
Organism: Sinocyclocheilus grahami; assembly: GCF_001515645.1. NCBI lineage: Eukaryota > Metazoa > Chordata > Actinopteri > Cypriniformes > Cyprinidae > Sinocyclocheilus > Sinocyclocheilus grahami. Next base: position 398,818 of record NW_015505732.1, read on the forward strand.
ATGGTTTTTATACTGTACAAACAGTATGTTCTATTGCCCTACACCAACCCTACCCCTAAACCTACCCCTCACAGGAAACTTTCTGCATTTTTAGATTTTCAAAAAAACTCATTCTGAATGATTTATAAGCCTTTTAAATTACGGGGACACTGAAAATGTCCTCATAAATCACCTTCTCGTTGTAATACCTATGTCATACCCATGTTATTATACAAATTTGTGTCCTCATAAACCACATAAACATGCACACACACACACACACACACACACACACTTTATCTTGCACTTCGTTCAACATGTTTACATTAATTTTGGATTGCTACACTACACTGTAAAAAGATGTAAGATATTTGTCTTGTAAGATGTTTTACAAACAATGTTGTCTACATATTAGACTAAATTATCCATTAAGGTTTCTATAACAATTCACTTTCTCATTCGTAAATAAACATATAACTGATAATGTGGTGACTTTTTACAATTTTTTTTTTCATCCAGTAAACAGAAAAAAAATACCCCAATGACAGTTGTTATTTCAATTGATGTGACAAGAATTGTTCTATTAGCAAAACAAGACAATCAGCATTGCACAAACAAATACATTTAGGTTGGCTAAACAAATTATTTACTGAGAAAAACTATTGTTGAGAGAACTGAAATTATTTTTAACAGTGTACTTTAGATGCCAGTAAATGATCTTTAAAATGCCATTTTAATGAGGGAAGAATTGCTTCAATTACTTTTCCATTATATATTACTGTATACTCTAAAATTGTTGAGATGTACTCATACATGTATGTGAATCAGCCCATACTGTATATCATCTGGAGATGTATACAATCTGTGAAATATTAACAATTACACACTTATTTTTTATTTAAGGTTCATACACTTATGTTTGCAAGTTACTGAAATTCTTTATGACTGCAACCTTATAAGGGTTTTGTATGTTTTCCAGTAGTTTACATATAAAGTTTTGTCATTTTGAAATTATTCTGCCAAAGAAACTGAATTTTGTGCATTGCAAAAAAATACATGATCACTGTGGTCATATAAATAATTATATTTAGACTGGGCATAATTGTTTTAGAGATACATACAGTGGGGAAAAAAGTATTTAGTCAGCCACCAATTGTGCAAGTTCACGGGGTGAGATCTTGCGTGGAGCCCCAGATCGAGGGAGATTATCAGTGGTCTTGTATGTCTTCCATTTTCTAATAATTGCTCCCCCAGTTGATTTCTTCACACCAAGCTGTTTACCTATTGCAGATTCAGTCTTCCCATCCTGGTGCAGGTCTACAATTTTGTTTGTGGTGTCCTTTGACAGCTCTTTGGTCTTGGCCATGGTGGAGTTTGGAGTGTGACTGTTTGAGGTTGTGGACAGGTGTCTTTTATACTGATAACAAGTTCAAACAGATGCCATTAATACAGGTAACGAGTGGAGGACAGAGGAGCCTCTTAAAGAAGAAGTTACAGGTCTGTGAGAGCCAGAAATCTTGCTTGGTTGTAGGTGACCAAATACTTATTTTACAGAGGAATTTACCAATTAATTCTTTAAAAATCCTACAATGTGATTTTCTAGATTTTTTTTTCTCATTTTGTCTCTCATAGTTGAGGTATACCTATGATGAAAATTACAGGCCTCTCTCATCTTTTTAAGTGGGAGAACTTGCACAATTGGTGGCTGACTAAATACTTTTTTGCCCCACTGTAGCTCTATGATACATGTTGTGTGTAGTGTTTGTTGGGGAAAACTGATATCTAATGGACAAAGTTAGGTACTGCACCTAAACAAAATCTGAAAGCTCATTTTTTTAAGATATCAGCCCAAATTTGGAGCACAAATTGTGTGGCTTTGACATTCTAGCATTTTTGTTTTAAGTATAACATGTTTTATTCAAAAAATGTAGTATAAAAGTCATAAACTAAAACCTCTATAACATTTCTGTTTCACTTTAACTTTTTTTTTCAGTTCAACAATGAACTGCCAAGGTTCTTCCTTAAAATGGGGCCAAACTTATTTCTGTGCTCCAAAACTTCCCATTTTTAGTGAAAGCTTTTTTTGACACTGACATTTTTGTCCACTAAATACCTGAGAGTATTTTGTTTTAACTGGCTCTCAGGGTTAAGGTCATTTAGAGTGAGTAGGGGCCCGGAAATGATTCAAGTCCAGGGGCCCCCACCATCCTAAGTCCTGCCCTGCACATAGTGTTGCATCTTTTCATGATTTCCTGTTTTTGGTTTGTTTACTGCACCAGAGTTCGTTTGGAAGTGGACAGAGACCCATCTTTTTAGCAGTCTCGGTCCGCTTGTTTGGTGTGCACCAGGGTTCGGATGGCAGCGTTCACACTTACTCAAACGAACCGTGCTAACAGAGCAATCGCACCAGAGTTCATTTTGATGAAACATGACAAGTGTGAACACATAAATGTAAGCATTTTTGGCATTAATAAAGATTTTAACGAAAAGTAATCATTTGTTTTGTTACATTCAATCATGAGTTCATATTTACGGTCATGTTACTCAAAGAAATGTTTGCAAAAAATCGCTAATATTTTCTAACTAACGTCATATCATTATAGACTGCACGATAGTGCCACAACATATTTTCATGTCTGATCAGGGCGATAACCACCATGGCTAGTCCCCCCAATAATTAGAAATCACTAAACCCTTTTCTCAAATATTGCCAATTTGAGAGAGAGAGAGAGAGAGAGAGAGAGAGAGAGATGAAAGTTGCGTGTATGCGCGTCTGTGCGTTTCTCTTTTAGAGTGAGTTTACTTAAAAAAAACAGCGATTTTATCCTCTCGTTGCTGGAAAAAATAATGTCGCAATTCAGTATTTAAACTGTTATTAATAAAAGTCGTGGGGCAGCGTTGACAAGTTTCTTTTCTCCTGGATGTGTGAGCTGCGCGATCTCCGATATATACTGTATATATATGTGTGTGTGTGTGTGTGTGTGTGTGTGTGTGTCAGTAAGCAGCGCATTAATATAGAACGGTAATTAAAGGCTCTAATGCACACCAGCACACCAGTATAGATGTGTGTATTGTAGGAGCTAGACGACGTATGACGACGTGTGACGTATAGTAGAGTGGTGTCCCAATTCTTAGGGGAATATTTTCACCCCTACCCCTTGACACTCTATTTCAAGGGACAAGGGGAAGGGGTATAAAATAGAATTGGGATTGGGCTTAAATCTCTCTTTCAAGTAGGGACAGAAGAGTGTATGAGTATCCACTGGACATTGTCAAGAATGGAAAAGAGAGAGAAATGTAATATTATCCATAAAGTTCATTGTATTCCAGTAAAAATCACTTGAATCCACATTTATGAAGTTATAAAATTGCACTAAATTTAGAATGGTTCTGGATAACAATTTCAAGTGTAAAATGCCCTTAATGCACATTCACAATATGCAGAGTGTCTCTTACCTTTTTAGAAAAATGTTTGGTCTCATATAGAATAATTTCTTCAGAGATCATCAGTGTTCTGCTTGGGCTACACAGATCTACAGGCTTCAGAAGACAAAGAGACAGACTCTGAATCAGTTTACAAGGTAAGCCACTTTTGTCTTAATAACTCATGTAACATTTACTGTATAATATCACCTCCATGTTTGAAGAAGGTTATAGAAGAAACATAATCCCTACTAACAAATGTACAGCAAATTGCTGAACTAGCAGTACTGCTCTTTAGAGAGTACTTAATCCACACAGTTACCACATTATTCTCTGAAATAGTACACTGTAACTTGCAATTTCTGAAATAGTGTTTGTATATAAGTGCATAGACTACATCGGACAGGTACAGATACTGATTCACTTGCAATGAGAATAACTATGATTAATGTTTTGGTGGTGATGAATTATTGGGTGCCGAGAGCAAGAAATATTTAGAGACAGTTACTTTATAAACTAAAATTGTCAGTGTTCCTATTCATATTCTGATTCATAATTCTTCATATTGTTAGTCCTATGTAGCTCATGGTAATATTAAAGAATTTTAGGTTTAGGAAGAACATTTTAAAACTTTTGCATTATAAACAAGTTTAGTACAGTTGGGCTGCCTCTTAATGTCCAATGTAAAATGTTACAAGTATCTCAGAATAGATTACTACTACATTTCAGTAGATCTTGTATTTAATGATTGTGCTTATTTTGAAGATATGGAAGATTTACCTGCACAAAGATGGGGAAGATAAGGATCTTGGGTATCATTTTAACGTAGGTACCATAGTTGGATTGAGGCACGTGTGATCTCACAATTGTGCAGTTCTGGTAGTTGGCAAAGTTTGAGTTCTGTAGGTAGTTTCCGCTGTGCTGTGTTTTGGAATTGCTGTTGCCAGAGCGACGCAGGAAACATGTTCTGCTTGCCAGTCCAGGGGCTGACTGGGCACTAGCAGCCGGAGGGGGAGGAACAGATGCCTGAGGTGTGGGGAACATCTGGCCACCTGGTAGAAAGTAAAGACTGTAGGTGAGATTTTAGTCAGATAACAGATGGATAAACAAATAGTACAGAAAAGCCTATATGACAACCCTAGACTCTGCAAACAGGTTACTTGATGTAAAATGTACCATTGCTGTCTGCTGATAGCATGAGTTTAAAGTGATACTTGGAATTTGTGCTCTGCATTTATCACATCCAAGTGCACACACAGTAGTGAACACACACACACACACCGTGAACACACACCCGGAGCAGTGGGCAGCCATATTGCTGTGGTGCCTGGGGAGCAGTTGGGGGTTCGGTGCCTTGCTCAAGGGTCTCACCTCAGTCGTGGTATTGAAGGTGGAAGAGAGTGCTGGTTATTCACTCCCCCACGACAATTCCTGCCGGAACTCAGATTCGAATCCGCAACCTTCAGGTTACAACTCCGACTCTCTAACCATTAGGCCACGACTGCCCTGTGGAACTAATGTTTTGGCTAGACAATGATGTTAAAGGTTCTTCTATCGCATCGTGAAGCACCTTTATTTTTAAGAGTGTGGGTGCATTTTAGGAAACTAAATTTGTTTAGTCTGAAATGTATTCTATTGTTTCGTCAGTGATACATCAGATCTTTATTGTGCATGCAGCCTGTGAATGGCTCTACTAAAGGTAAAGACAGTTTATATCCATATATCCATAAGAGTATAGAAAAAAAGAGAGCATGAAAAGTATGGGGATGAATTGACATGGTCCAACCTTGTGAAGCATCCTTATCTGTTGAGTCTGTCTGTTAGGAGTTGCACCCCACTTCGGTCTCAGAGTGTCATTTTCAGCAGCAAGGATAATGTTATGGATGTTTGCAGTCAGAGGAAACACTCTTTGAAACTTCTCCCTGAAGGAGCGGGGAAGCTAGATAAAGTGCAAAGTACAAAGTCATCACGACAGTCGCGTTGAGCTCGGACTGGGGAGCCCTGTGCAGCATTGGGCACCTGGACAGGTGCTCACACTCTCAAAAGAGTTTTTATGCAGACATACAGGGCTTTCATGTCCTTTTGGGAATGGATCGCACGCAGTGGTGGCATACATAAATCTCCAAGGGGGAATTTGTTTGCACCAGATTCTGATTCACTGCTTTGCTGTCTGTTCAGATTGTGTCCTCTTCTAGAGCATGTTCTCTTTCTGTAGGGGATAAAGTCTTCATCCTTAGAAGGTTCTGAGGATTTGGGACGTATTCAGTAAGCAGAGGTGACCCTGTTTACCTTCCCAGAAACAACACACTTTCTCTGGTAGTCTCTAACTGTGGCTCTGTTAGAAGTAGATACTCTGGCCAACAAATGGTCGTTGAGATGCAAGCATGTGCTCCTTCCCATTCACTAGTGCTGTGCATCCACAGCCAGAGAGGTGGGAGCTCCATGTAAGGCCCTTGAGCGAGACTCCCTAGATTGTCATGGGCTGTCCCATGCAGTCTTGGACACTATTTGGACAATATTCCAGCCTCCTCAATGATTAAACAATTTTGTGCGCTGAAATTGTTTTTACCATATTGGCCCGAATATAAGACGACCCTGATTATAAGACGACCCCCCTTTTTCCAGATGTACCTTTTGGAAAAAGGCTTTTTAAAACCCAAATCTTGTTTTTTCTCAGTAAAACACATTTTGTCTTCAATTATTTTCATATTGCATATTTTTCCTATGTTAATTTTTGTTTTGAAAGTATGGTAAAAACTGGTCAAATGTACCAACAATCACATTTTAAAAATATACACTTTTTGATATACCATTAAAAAAAAAAAAAACAGGTAGCCCATCTGAATTAGGACATCTATCTAATAGTAGCCTACCAAAATCGTATTAACAGTAGAAGTTAAATCTTACTGTAGTCTTCAAATCTGGGTACTGTCTTACATTTTAAAATAACAAAGAGAGTTTGGTCCCATCAGGCTAACGTGACAGTCACGACTCATGCAGCTGTAAGGTTTTCTTTTTCTTTTGTTTTTACTCGCAATCTTTACAACACGCATTGCATTACGTATTTCACGGCACACTCGTTTTATGTGTATTTGGTGCCACCTATTGTTGTGGGTGTATTATTGACATGTCAAAATCTAGACCCTGAATATAAGACGACCGCGTTTTTTCAGATGTATTTCCAAGAAAAAAACAGTCTTATATTCGGGTCAATATGGTACTTGGTATTCTTCCTCAGATGAGAACTTGGTGTATTGTCTTTTGCAAATGGTTTTGCGTCTTTTTGCAGAGCTATTTCCCTCTATGCTCAAGGACTCGAAAGGCTCAGCCATAACCAAGTATAGGATGAGTTCATCACACTCGCCTATGGATCAAGTGATAGGCAATGCCAAGTGGATGTGAAAGCTCATTCAACCAAGAGTATGTCTTCCTCCTGTGCATGGTAAAAAGGGGTATTACTGGAAGGCACGAGCTGTTGGCTGGGCATCCACCTATATGTTTGTCAAGGTCTATATAGCAGGGGTGGCGAACTCAGGTCCTGGAGAGCCGCAGACCTGCAGAGTTCAGCTCCAACCCTAATTAAAACTCACCTGCCTGTAGCTTCCTAGTAACCGTTCAGACCTTGATTAGCTTGCTCAGGTGTGTTTAATTAGGATTGAAGCAAAACTCTGCAGGGCTGCGGCTCTCCAGGACCGACGTTCGCCACCCCTGGTCTATAGCATGGACCTGTCCTCGCTCTTTTCCCAAGTTTTCCTTTTAATAAAGTTGTTCATGCGGTACGGTAGACTGAGTACAGATACAGGTCAAAATATTACATACACATCGCAGTATCTGCAAAATGTTAATTATTTTACCAAAAACAGAGGGATCATACAAAATGCATGTTATTTTATTTTTATTTTTTTTAAAGATGCTGTAAAACCAAAGAATTTGTGGAACCTGAAGGATTTTTCTGAAGAACAGCAGGCAGTATAAATGTTCAGGTCAAACAAGGGACTCATGAACAACTATCACAAAACAAAACAGCTGTGGATCATCCAAGTAACTACACAGTATTAAGAATCAAGCGTATGTAAAATTTTGAATGGGGTAATGTCTTATAAATTCAACTATTATTTTCTCTTGTGGACTATATGTAAATATCTTTGAAATGTGAAATGTCTTATTCAAGTCAGTACTAAATAAAAAATAACATGCATTTTGTATGAGCCCTCTTTTTTTGGTAAAATAGTTAACATTTTGCAGATACTGCAAAGTGTATGTAAAATGTTGACCACAACTGTATATGTTTTGTTATTGCAAATGTAAAATGTGCCTGTCAGTTGCATGTATTTTAATGCAATTATACTGTACATAATGTATTCAAACATTAAAATATTTAAAATATAAATTTTAGTGTTACCACTGTCATGTGATAGTGTTATAACTTTTTACGGCAAGTTGTAATAAAATCGCTCTTTTTAGTGTTGTAGACTGATCTGAATTAAGAGTCTAACGTAAGGGCACAATGGTGATGACTTGCAGAGTTATTTTGTGGGGCCCAAACCAGTAACTTTCCAATACACAGTGAATAGAAAATGCACTAGGAAGCCATTAGGAAACTTACTTAATGTTCTGTGGTTGTCTCCATAGACAGAGCCCAATACCTGAAAATTTAGAAGAGTCAATATGTGAAGACACTTTTAAACATTTTTAATGAAATTACATTTAATGATGCTTACAATATAAGGCCTTTTTCACACCGTACCCATAAAAAGCATATAAAGGAAACTGTTGTGCTTTTACACTGGTGGCATTTTCATTCATAGTGATTAATTATAAAATGGTTGAAGGGTGTTCATAATTTAAATTAATTACAACCTGATTGTTATGAAGTGTAATTAGGATGAGGAGGTGGACCACATTTACATCCAAATGGTAAACAATCTACACAGAATGGAACCCAAAACTGTAGCCATAAACTGCTAAATAATCTGACCTATATAAATCTAGAAAATACTGTTTATGTGCCTGTTCACATTTTTCCTATGTTTTTGCTTAACAAGTTGCTTCATTGCGAAAGAAAGTGTTGGTTTCTAGCACATAGAGCAATGGAAAAAAAAGGCTTATTGCTGAAACATACTTTCATCTTCATATTTGCTACATAACAGCCCTAGCTAAGCAGACAATGCGATTGGTGTAAACTGTTAGTATGGCTTGTAAACGTGCTGTTTACGTGTACAGTGTATAAAAGGCCTTCTGGTCACTTCTGTAGACTTTATGGAAATATACATCTTTGAATGGAATATGTATTATGTTGTGTTATGAATGGATTAAATAAAGTTTTCCTTTCTCTTTGGAGTGTTACAAGCTGATGTGCATAGATAAGATCCCTGAAGTTGCAAAGACTAAAGTCTCAAAACCAAAGAGATATTCTTTATCAAAGTTAAGACTCTGCCACGCCCCCCTAAAACGGCTCGTTCTAACACGCCCCCACATATCTACCTCACTATGTGGAAATATTAGCATAATGCCGCCCAAATGTTCACGCAAAGAAAGAAGGCGTGGTTTCAGTAACCGCAGTTAGTGTTGAAGCAGCATGTCAGGGAGATGCTGTGTGTTTCTAGGCGAAAGCAAAAGCACTTTATTTGGCCTTCCGAAAGTAGATACATTAGATTGCATTAGTAGATCCACAACAGAACAGCAATGCATTTTATGGATGCGTTTGAGAGAGGCGGGGCATAGAGGACCTACAATAATGTACAGTATTTGAAAAATAATCATATGACCCCTTTAAACATAAAAATGTCAAAATTAAAAAAAAATGCCTGTAATTGTCAAGTAATCCTGATTACTTCGATTTTTCAGGTGTATTTGATTAGGAATGGAGCTAAACTTGCCCATCCCTGCCTATGTAGAAGGTAGCTGCCTATGTAGACAGTAGAAAGCAAGGCAGCATACTTGGTTTTGAAACAGCTTTGCACTTTTTTTCCACATAGCAAGATTTACACATGGAAATACAGGTGGGAATCTCTGATCACATTTTGATATCATACTGAGATATTAAGCAGCCATGAGATCCCATACTGATGAACAATTCTTTGATCTACCTGGCTTCCAGGGTTTATAGGAGACAGGATGATATAATTGTCCCCGTTTGATGCTTTCACACGCGTCCCTCTAAGCGTCTGAGTGCTAGTCTTGCCGTCTACTGCAGTCCTCCGTTCTCCCCACAGGATTCCCGCTCCACTCCCTCCACCACCCACTCCCTCTGAGCCGTTAACTACAATCCTACGGCTGGTGCGGTGGTGTGCGGGCAGAGGTGGAAGTGGTGGCGTTTTGTCCCTACTCTTGACTTTAGCCGGGGAAACTGGAGTGTCATAGTTAGAGGACTTGTTAGATGGATGATGGATCAACCCCTCAAAGTTGGTTTTAACAGAGGGTCCTGAACGCCAAACTACCACTGTGATCTCACTAAGACTATTTCTGGAGAGAGTGAAAGACAAAAGAACAAAAGTAGAAAGAGAAGAAAACATACAGAGGAGCTGACTCACAATTATTGAGTTTGTTTATGTGCACTGCCTTAGCTTAGAAGATTTCCACATCAAAGAAGGCAGAGTGACAGAACACTCCTAGTTATTATGTAATCACAGCGGACTAATGGTAATTCGAAAGGTGTTTACCCACTGGAGTGAACATTTCCAGAAAGTTTTGGCAGAGGCAATGAAATATTGTGATGTCATTTTGAACAAAATCAGGCAAAAATGAAGTTCGTTTGGACTTCTGAGTGTTCAAAACATCTTGCCAAAATGAAATTTCCAGAAAGGTTCGCTCATGCTTTTAAGAATAGTTAATTATAACTAGTTATGGTTAATTATTCATATTTCCTGTCGTTGAGCTAAAATTCGCTACAACACCTTTGAACTACCATTGTTCTGTGGCAATTTGGTAGTAAGTAGGAGTGACTCTGTGGCTCCGCCTTCTCTGACATGGAAATCTTCAGTCCATCAAGGTCAGATGTCAATGGGCCTGTTTACACCTGGTCACTTCATGCATTTTTTCTGATTGGATAGCAATCCGATCGTGAAAAGACCAGGTGTAAATGCCCTCCGAAACGCATTTGAGATGGATATAAATCCGATCACTCAAACCACTTCAGGAGGTGGTCTGGGGCGCATTCCAGACGAAAGTGGACAAGTGTAAATGCATCTGGTTGTTGAAATCACATATGTAAATTTTACTCCTCCCTAAATGTTAAAATAATAAATTGTGTTGTAGGCTATATGCTCAAACCACTTCAGGAGGTGGTCTGGGGCGCATTCCAGACGAAAGTGGACAAGTGTAAATGCATCTGGTTGTTGAAATCACATATGTAAATTTTACTCCTCCCTAAATGTTAAAATAATAAATGTGTTGTAGGCTATATGACATTAGTCAAACTGCGCTAATGCAACACGCATTGCTGCGGATGGGCAGCTGAGTATCTCTTCAGCAAGCTGAAACTGAAAGTAAGACGCAGACGGTCAACACACAATCATCTTCATTAAAAGTAGTAAGACAAACTTATCTTTCCAGTGCTGATGCCGCGCGCTCTCCTATTGCGGTCTTTGATCTTGAAATGAGCTGATAATTAATAAAATGCAGCGCTTGTCTTTTGATTTCGTTGACGTAAATTTAAATATAGTGCGGGAATTGAAGATCGGATTTATATTCGTTTTGCGACGACACATTTATGATGAGCTGATAATTAATAAAATGCAGCGCTTGTCTTTTGATTTCGTTGACGTGAACTCCGTTAAATTTAAATATAGTGCGGGAATTGAAGATCAGATTTATATTCGTTTTGCGACGACACATTTATGTGGAAACATTTTAACAAATCAGATAGATATCCGATCAGCGAAAATGCATGAAATGACCAGGTGTAAACAGGCCCAATGAGTAAAAAAAAAAAAAAAAACACGATCAGCGAAAATGCATGAAATGACCAGGTGTAAACAGGCCCAATGAGTAAAAAAAAACAAAAAAACTCTGGAGAGCTAATTACAGACAGGTGTGTTAGAGCAGCATTGGAACTGAAGTCTGCAGTATGGTAGCTCTCCAGGAGCAGGGTTGGAGATCCCATCTCTATTGTCTTCCCCTAACACCACCACCACTAGGGTTGCAACAAATGATTATTTTGATAATCGATGAACCTGTTGATTATTAGACTGATTAATCAACTAATCATCCGTTATTTCACTGATTAATCAGTAAACTTTGATTGATTATTCAGCTTATGCAATTAGTTAAAATATTTAGTTATACATATTCTAACAAATAAATAAAAGTAATCACTTTAGCTTTTGAAAATCATATTATGTAATTGCTTATGTTTGCATAAAAGTCAAAGAAATTCAAATCTGATGTGAACAAGAAAGTAATTGTTCAGACATTTGAACTTATTGTTTTGAGGAAGGAAAAAAACCTTTCAGTCGGGAACTGAGCCAAAGTGATAGAGAAAAACTGTAATTCACTGTACAAAAACACAAAAATACTGGTCTGTGCTCTGAATATAAAGAGAGTGTTATATGTACCTAATAGCATTTGCAAGATCTGCACACTTCCAGTGTTTGACAGGTAGACCGTTTAACTGCAACACAGAGTCCAACTGCTGCAAACCGGCCTGATCCGCTGGACCACCTGAGAGAACACATACACACACACACACAACATAATGACATAACAGTGAGTGTTAATCAGCTGTGACTCATGTGGCCTGACAGACACTCAAACACATTCATAAACAATATATGTGACTGCATCCATAGGCGGAGCGTGTGTAAGGCCTTCCCCTGGCCACGGGGACTTGGGGTAAAAATGGCACTAAATTGGACAAAAATGCCCCTGCACAAATAAATGAAATTGATTACATCTGTTGCTTACAAAGTGAATATGAAAAGACAGTGTCGATTGCGGCATTAAATTAAAATCTGCTCATGTTGCACTGTATTTCATTTTAGGCGTTTTTACAGTGTTGCGCATTTTAACCAATCACACACAATTCTGTTGAGCTTAGGAACGCAGTGGCCAATCAGAAGCATTCAGATGGGTCATCGTTCAAACTCATCAGTTTTGTTGAGTGCACGCGTGTTTGCTGACTGAATTCCGGACTCTTGCGAATTCTCTCATCATAAACAACAAAGCGCAGATGTACATATAACACACGTAAGAGATTAATTTCACAGTGTGTACAGCTTCAGTGATTATAACGATAGTTTTGTTTTTTTGAGAGTGTTTAAACTCGCAATAGATCAATGTTAGTGATAATGTCACTTTCTATATATAATTTTTTGCTGTTTGAATAATCGTGGAAAGGAAACGTTATATAATTATCAATTTCTAACGTTTTTGAGCTAAATTGTTAATTTAATAGATTAAATTGTTATCACGTTAAATACAAATTCAGTCCCATTACAATTTTTTTAGCCTACATGACACCAGTGTCTGGTTCTTGCCTAAAAAGACGAGTTTATGATGTTTAATACATTTGCCAGCTTTTAGCCTTACCCTGGAGTTGGTTAACCCTCCGCCTATGACTGCATCAATTACACAGGTGACATTCTGACACTTTAAATAGTAACATAACAGTGAGTGTTCATCAGCTGTGGGTCATGTGGCCTAACACACACAAATAAACTGACCCATATTTGACCATAATGCTTAATGGTCCATGATCCAGAAATACCACACATGCCGAGCCTTCAGTTCAGCATTATCCTCTGGCAAAAATGTGAACACACACACGCACACCGGACACACAGAGCAGTTCTTGCCTGGATCGACTGCTTGTATACGAACAGGCGAGTCAGAGCAGATGGTAAAGCCAAAGCCATCCTTTCCTCGTAGAATGGTCACCTAAAAGACACACACAAACTCATGCATACAGACACTGCAGCTTCCCATCAGAAAAGCACCAATAAAATGAATAGCATATTCTGGTTTGTCAATGAAGGTATTCTACAGACAAATATTTTTACCATTTTTAATGAGCCAGACATTGTAGATTATTTTTTCTTTATACAAATTTAAACAAAGTATAAATAAACAAAACATGGTGCAAAACAACTTAGGTTGGTATTTAGTGAATGTTAAACATGCTTGCTTTTTGAATGGTCGTTTCATTTCAATTTCATCTCACAAACACAAACATCACATTGGGTAAACTCCGAGATGGGAGAGAGCAGGATTCAATTTCCTGTGTTTATTAAATAATAGCAAAAATAAAGGAAGCTAGAAAAACCAAGAACCAAAGAACAAAAATAAGCTTAACTGATGTAACATCCATGAAAGGACAAACTCAACAGGAAACACTATCAGGGTTAACAGCCAAACAAGACACAGGTGCAAACAATCAGGGGAAACAAAAGGCAGAAACACAACTGAAAAGTCCACAACACAACACAAGAGCACAAAGATATTACATCAAGATGAACTCTCTCTCAATGCATTCACAAAAAAAAAAAAAGCTAATTAAAGTGACATAACTTCAGTGACAAAGCAGACACTTATGCTAGAGACTGTCCTGTCAAGTGGTGCTTTTCCACTGTGGGGTACAACTCAACTCGGCTCGGCTTACTTTTCCTGTTTAGTACCTCTTTAAAGTGAATGGGATTATAGACTGATCATTATAGTTGCACCACCACCTCGTCTACTGACCATTTATTTTTTCAAGTTGCATGCGACGGTCGTTTAAAGCAAGTCATTTAAAAAAAGTCATGCAAACAAATGATTCTGTGGTGGCTGTTGCTGACTATTTAAATCTAGGGGGTTTGATGTCTTGTGTCACAAATCCAATGACGCTGGTAGTGACGATTCTCTCTGACCAATCAGTAATATGCAGTGTTTACTGCAGTCACGTTTTAATATCGGTACAGCTCGCTTGGAACCTCAACTGAGGCAATGCTAAAAAAAAAAGTACCAGGTACAAAGTGAAAACCGGACTATCTGTAGCTTGTTTATTGAAGATGCAGGACAACCACCTAGCAGTGCATTACAATAGTCCAGTCTAGAGGTCATGAATGCATGAACTAACTTTTCTGCATCAGAAACAGGTATCATGTTTCGTAACTTGGCAATGTTTCTAAGATGGAAGAATGCTGTTTTTGTAACATGGGAAATATGGTTTTCAAAAGACAAGTTGCTATCTAATATAACACCCAGATTTTTGACTGTAGAGGAAGTAACCGTGCATCCGTCTAGTTGCAAAAGTGAGCCATACCATGTAGTGGTAAAGTGCCAAAAGGAGATGTGTAATAATGGGTCAAAGTAATGAGCGGGTCTGAAAGGTTGGGGTGTGTCAAAAGGTTTCTCATTGGTAAAAGTAGCTTCCTGGCAACTGTGTTGACCAATCGGCTTCTGTGCATTGAGAAACCATTATTAGTGTTTCTAATCATTATTTGAGAGATGTGTGTGGTATTGGGCACTTGACATGTTTTCCCAAGTGCGTAACACCAAGCCAGGGCAATAATTTGCTGGACATCAAATTTGACAATTTAATTGAGCCACTTTGTGTAATTTAAGAAGTCACTTACATGGGACTGTTTTTAAAAATATAGATATCATAAATAGATATGTGCTAGCCAACAATTTTTAAATGATAAATGAATTTTTCTAGGTTAACATTAGATTGAGCGGCCATGTAAAGTTACTACTACTTACATATTTCAGATGATAAGACATATTTGAGGTCGATGAATGATAGGTGAGCGTTTAGATGTACTGTATTACCACACAATCCAAACGTTAATGATCTGTCCGTCACGGACAGCGTGACCTCTCCACTTCCTGTGGATTTTTTTTTCTGCGACTAAGCGACTAATAAAATTTTGGTCGACCAAGCCTCTTCTCGTTGACTAAAGGTTAGTCGACTATTAGGGAGCAGCCCTAGAATCCTTATTGTCTGTTGTTTATCCTGCTATTTGCGCGTATAAATCGTGCATAAGGACAAGATGGCACCGCACATGGCCGCCTCGGTTTGTTTCTCCTTGGTACTTTTACTGTTTTTGTTTGTTTGTCCTGTCTTAAGCAACGTTTTTACGATCAGCTTCACTAGAAACAAACTAGTAGCTGGGACTAGGAATAGCACACCAGATAACTTTTTGCCGACGTTTGAACATTTAGACGTTTTACTGGACAATTAAGTCGGAGGAGCTGCGTTCCTATACAAGTGCTCTAGGAGACGCAAGCGAGGAAAGCGCGCCGACGCGCTCGTGAAACTCCGTCAGCGTGGTTTTAGGACTCCGCTGCCGAGAATTCATCTGGCGAATCTCCGCTCCCTTGCAAATAAATCAGACGAATTACAACTCCTCACCCACACAAACAAGAATTTTTTTAACTCCGCTGCTCTCTGCTTCACGGAAACCTGGCTGAACGGAGCCATCCCGGACAGCACGCTTCATCTAACGGGCTTCCAGCTGTTCAGAGTGGACCGCGTCACCGAGTCGTCGGGGAAAACGAGAGGTGGTGGATTATGTTTTATATCAATGAAGGCTGGTGTACAGACGTGACAGTTTTAAAGAAGATGTGCTGCCCAAACTTGGAAGCTCTCTTTATTAACTGTAAGCCTTTTTATTCGCCACAGGAGTTTTCCTCGTTTATTCTGGTGAGTGCGTACATTCCTTCTGACGCGCGTGTGAGCGCGGCGCTAGAACTGTTGGCTGATCAAATTACACACACAGAGCAGCGTTATCCGGACTCTTTCATCTTATCATTCTCAGAGATTTTAATAAAGCTAATCTCACCCGTGAACTGCCTAAATACCAGAGACAGCAATATACTGGACCACTGCTACACCGTTTTAAAGAATGCATACCACTCTGTCCCCCGAGCAGTGCTGGGACTCTCTGATCACTGTTTGGTTCATCTTCTACCAGGCTACAGGCAGAAACTCAAATCTGCTAAGCCTGTAGTAAAAATTGTAAAGACATGGACTGTTGAAGCAGAGCAGGATTTACAGGCCTGCTTCGAACTTACTGATTGGAGTGTTTTTAAGGCTGCAGCTACTGATCTGGATGAGCTTACTGACACTGTGACATCCTACATTAGTTTCTGTGAGGACATGTGTGTACACACCAGGACTTATTTAACATTTAACAACAACAAACCTTGGTTCAGTCCTACAGGAGTGGGGACAAAGACTTGTACAAACAGACCAAATACACACTAAATAGGGAGATAAGAGTGGCAAAGTTAAACTACTCTGGAAAGCTAAAAAACAGCTTTCAAGCAACGACCCTACATCAGTGTGGAAAGGCCTTAAAGCCATCACCAGCTACGAGACCCCATCCACTAGCACTTAGGCCAATCAACAACTGGCTGAAGACCTGAATGAGTTTTACTGCAGGTTTGAAAAGCAAAAGCCTGGTCTGACACCCCACACCCACTCCGACCGTTTCAAAGCACAGCCATCAACACCCTCCACCCTCTCAACCTGTACTCAAGATCTGTGAAGATGATGTAAGCAAAGTCTTCAGGAGACAGAAGAGAAGGAAAGCAAAAGGCCCAGACGGTGTCTCTCCAGCATGCCTCAAAGCCTGTGCTGTCCAGCTATCATCCATCTTCACATTGATCTTCAACAGATCACTGGAGCTGTGTGAAGCCCCCTCCTGCTTCAAATGCTCCACCATCATCCCTGTACCCAGGAAACCAAGAATCACAGAACTTAATGACTACAGACCTGTTGCTTTAACGACTGTGGTGATGAAGTCATTTGAGAGACTGGTGTTGGCCCACCTGAAGGACATTACTGGACCCTTGCTTGACCCCCTGCAGTTTGCTTACCGAGCAAACAGGTCTGTGGATGATGCAGTCAGTATGGGACTGCACTACATCCTGCAACATCTGGACAAACCAGGGACTTATGCAAAATCTTGTTTGTGGTCTCCAGCTCCACTTTCAACATCATCATCTTCGACACCCTTCAGAATAACCTGACCCAGCTCTCTGTACCCACATCCATCTGTCAGTGGATCACCAGCTTCCTGACAGACAGGCAGCAGCTAGTGAGGATGGGAAAACTCACATCCAACACCTGCACCAGAGCTCCTCAGGGCTGCGTTCTCTCCCCACTGCTATTCTCCGTCTACACAAATGACTGCACCTCTAAAGACCCCTCTGTCAAACTCCTGAAGTTTGCAGATGACACTACAGTCATCGGCCTCATCCAGGACAGCGACGAGTCTGCTTACAGACAAGAGGTTGAGCAGCTGGCTGTCTGGTGCAGTCACAACAACCTGGAGCTGAACACGCTCAAAACTGTAGAGATGATAGAAGACTTCAGGAGAAACCCCTCTGCTCTCCCCCCACTCACCATCATGAACAGCACTGTGGCTGCAGTGGAGTCATTCAGATTCCTGGGAACCACCATCTCCTGAAGTGGGACACTCACATTGACTCCATCGTGAAAAAGGCTCAGCAGAGGTTGTACTTCCTTTGTCAACTGAAAAAGTTCAACCTACCACAGGTGCATATGACAGTTTTACTCAGCTGTTATTGAGTCGGTTCTGTGCTCCTCTATAACTGTCTGGTTTGGGTCAGCCAGCAAATCAGATATAAGAAGACTGCAGCGGAATTTTAGGACAGCAGAAAGGATCATTGGTGTCCACCTGCCCAATCTTCAGGACTTGTACAACTCCAGAGTGAAGAAACGGGCAGGTAACATCATCAAAGACCCCTCTCACCCCAGACACAACCTGTTTGCACTTCTCCCCTTAGGCAGACGCTACAGATCTCTGTGCACTAGAACATCTAGGCATAAAAACTGTTTTTCCCCCATGCCATATCCAGCCTAAAAAGCTAACACAGGAATTATTACCTGTGTTCTGTAATTAATACCTGTAATTCATTCTCTATCTCTAATTACTGCCTCTCTCTCAAGTAATATGTAAATACATATGCATATTTTTTATACAGCTTTATGTATAGAGTAAAAAATGCACAAATCTGTACATAAATCTTCTGTTCCAGATTCATACACATTATTATTTATTGTTGTATATTTCTGTTCTCATGTCAGATATGTATGTATATATGTATGTATGTATGTATGTATGTATGTATGTATG
>NW_015505732.1:423743-424846 GCF_001515645.1 Sinocyclocheilus grahami
CACCAGGACTTATTTAACATTTAACAACAACAAACCTTGGTTCAGTCCTACAGGAGTGGGGACAAAGACTTGTACAAACAGACCAAATACACACTAAATAGGGAGATAAGAGTGGCAAAGTTAAACTACTCTGGAAAGCTAAAAAACAGCTTTCAAGCAACGACCCTACATCAGTGTGGAAAGGCCTTAAAGCCATCACCAGCTACGAGACCCCATCCACTAGCACTTAGGCCAATCAACAACTGGCTGAAGACCTGAATGAGTTTTACTGCAGGTTTGAAAAGCAAAAGCCTGGTCTGACACCCCACACCCACTCCGACCGTTTCAAAGCACAGCCATCAACACCCTCCACCCTCTCAACCTGTACTCAAGATCTGTGAAGATGATGTAAGCAAAGTCTTCAAGAGACAGAAGAAAAGGAATGCCAAAGGCCCAGACGGTGTCTCTCCAGCATGCCTCAAAGCCTGTGCTGTCCAGCTAGCATCTATCTTCACATTGATCTTCAACAGATCACTGGAGCTGTGTGAAGTCCCCTCCTGCTTCAAATGCTCCACCATCATCCCTGTACCCAGGAAACCAAGAATCACAGAACTTAATGACTACAGACCTGTTGCTTTAACGACTGTGGTGATGAAGTCATTTGAGAGACTGGTGTTGGCCCACCTGAAGGACATTACTGGACCCTTGCTTGACCCCCTGCAGTTTGCTTACCGAGCAAACAGGTCTGTGGATGATGCAGTCAGTATGGGACTGCACTACATCCTGCAACATCTGGACAAACCAGGGACTTATGCAAAATCTTGTTTGTGGTCTCCAGCTCCACTTTCAACATCATCATCTTCGACACCCTTCAGAATAACCTGACCCAGCTCTCTGTACCCACATCCATCTGTCAGTGGATCACCAGCTTCCTGACACACAGGCAGCAGCTAGTGAGGATGGGAAAACTCACATCCAACACCTGCACCAGAGCTCCTCAGGGCTGCGTTCTCTCCCCACTGCTATTCTCCGTCTACACAAATGACTGCACCTCTAAAGACCCCTCTGTCAAACTCCTGAAGTTTGCAGATGACACTACAGTCATCGGCCTCATCCAGGACAGC